>NC_059549.1:909090-1212121 GCF_905220415.1 Colias croceus
TATTCTAATTGCCCGTATTTGACAGTTAACGTGACATTTTAATATTATCGTGTAATACCACATGTAATAGATACTTTATTGGGCGGATAAGTTTTATCCAAGCATTGAAAAATCGGCCCTAAACAAAATCTACAATTACCTATTCATTATAAGACACATAATATAATCCATATAATCCTTTAAAATGAGAAATTTATAACATAAAAGCCGTGTGGCTTTGATGGTGTAAATCTCTATACCTATTAAACCTATTATAGGTAGTTTTAATTTAGTTTGGTGAAACGAATGGTACCGTCGCTGTCAGTGAGCGACTCCTTGTCCGCAGCCCGCTGGTAGGCCCTGGTGCGGTGCGCGCTGTGCACAGCCAGCAGCACTGCGGCCGCAGCGGCCAGCGCGGCGAGCGCGGCGGCCGCCCCCCGCGCGCCGCCGCCGCCGCGCCACCACGCGCCCGTGCCCACCGACGCCCACGCTGCGGACGCGTTGCGGATGGGCTCTGGGGACGAGGTTTGGGTATTAGACAGAAAGAAAGGAAATACATTTAATCACAAATACAACATTTTAGCTTACGACTAATACATTTTGAGAACAATAGAAAATAAAAAATAAATATTACATCAGATATATTCTAGTATTTGGTCAGTATTTGTGATAAGGTGGACTACTCAGCATTTGCCTCTCCGTATTAGTGGAGAGGCGCCGGTTTTCAGTAGTCCCCTCTACTTGCTACGCTTGGAGCACCAGAACGGTTTTTTTTTTTTTTTTTGGGTAGTAAAATAAATAGCATAAACGCTTGTTATAATTTTGAGATAGGTGAATAAAAGATAAGTAAGACAGTTATAATTACAAGTGATAACTGCGTTAAAAACAACCGACTTCAAACTTGCACTTGCAAAATTTACAAATACCTACAGACAAAAATGCTCATAAAATAAAAACTACTGGGCCTATCCGAATAAAATTTTTATGGGACCAATTCGACACCATCCCGCATCAAACAAAAAAAGAATCACGTAAATCGGTTCAGAAACCTCGGAGTAATCAGTGTACATACATAAAAAAAAAAAAAAAATATACCGGCCGAATTGATAATCTCCTCCTTTTATTTGAAGTCGGTTAAAAATAGAAAAGAAACAATATATTATATTATATCTAAATATAAAAATGAAATATATATAAACATACACATATAAATATATACATAATGCATGCATTCCGTACAAGTATTATAAAAAACGACGTGTGACTGCCGCGGTAAAGCTATTGCATAGCATGCCTTCAAGCCTCGCCTCCGAGCCCGTCGGAGTGGGGAGCGTGAGGTTTTTCGTTACGCAATTTCTCGATTCGGTCCTCGCGCTCAAGGCTCGCGATAGAAGCTATGCAATAGCTTAAAAAAACAGTTTTATCCATACTAATTATAAAAGTGAAATTTTGGCAGCCATGTAAGCGTAAAATATGTTATGATTTCACAAAACTAAAATTGTTATTCGTGGTTGGTGGTTTTATCATGGCTAGTAAGGTATTGCAATAAGTAAAGATATACTATCGCTACACTAACAGCTAGTGTTTCGAAGATATGGTTTTCTACTTCTCCCAAGAGAGATTCATTAAGGCATTTTATCTTATTACATTAAATGATTAACATGTTATCTAGATTGCTGTCAAGATTATTTGGAATTCCAATATTAAATTACATATAACATACACGTGTGAAATAATATTTATCATTTTTAAGCTATTGCATAGCTTCTATCGCGGGCCTTGAGCGCGGGGACCGAATCGAGAAATTCCGTAACGAAAAACCTCACGCTCCCCACTCCGACTAGCACTCCGACATAGCATGCAATAGCTTTACCACGGCAGTCCCCGAGTGACACACGTCTTTATTTTAATTTAGTTAAAAACATCTGTCACCAAGATTATGTTTAAGAGGGGTTAGGCGGTCAGCGAAAATTCAGCTATTCGGGCCTGAGGTAAGCGGTGAGGGGGTCCGCGTTTAGTATGGAATCAACGTGCTCCAAACTAAAAATCGTAAGCGCCATTCACATTTTTATCAAAAAGTGAATGAAAATATTTAGTATTTTCTAAATCTAAAACAGTCACGAAATCGACAAGGTAAATACCTATGTATTTGTGATTTTATACGAATTATTATCGTAAAATACGGTTGTAATGAGCATTTATATGATATTTTAGAGGTAACTTCAGGATTTTTTTTATCGAGCAAAATGTTTCCAATCGTGTTTTGGAAACAGTCATCCCATCACACATACATTCTGTAATACATATTAGAAATTCCAGTGCGAAAAAACTTCAATATTTTCAATTATAGCTCATAGAAAACAGTCCATTTTGCCGTGTTCACCTACTAAGGCCCCTTAAAGATTCTTGCTACTAACCTATCTGTGTAGCATGCGCCAGGAACCCTCCCGTGCACCGCTCGCTGGTGTCAGCCGACCGCAGCTCAATGAGTATATGTCTGCCTCCAGCTATCTCCACCATACCACTGCTATCTGTCGTCGTTTCTACGTCTTCTGACTGTGTGAATAGACATCATTATCATCAGCGTGTACACTAATACTAAATTTTCGATCTTAAACATAGAATTGATTTCATGGGATATAGTTTTACTTATATCCCATGAAATCAACATATAATAAGTTCAACATTTAAAATAAAGTCATCTTGCCGGTTCTTCTCCATAGATACTGCTTTCCGAATCGGCGGTAAATGTTAAAAATACTTATGTAATGACGATTCGAAAGTGCTACTAAAAGTAGTCTAATTGAATATATAAATGTTTGAGTTTGAGTTTATAATCTGCTTTATGTTTTTGCCAAATTCCTTGTTTTCATTTGTTTCTACAAATACAAATTCATAGCACAACGCTAACATTTACTACTGTTACAATTTATTATTGAAGAGTTCACATAAAAATCACCAGGACAAGTGATAACTGCGTTAAAAATAAAAACAACCGACTTCAAACTTGCACTTGCAACATTTACAAATACAGACAAAATTTGCTCATAAAATAAAAACTACTGGGCCTATCCGAATAAAATTTTTAAGGGACCAATTCGGCACCATCCCGCATCGAACAAAAAAAGAATCACGTAAATCGGTCCAGAAACCTCGGAGTAATCGGTGTACATACATAAAAATAGATAACCTCCTCCTTTATTTTTAAGTCGGTTAAAAATGTATCTGCACATGGCACTATACCAAGTTTCATCAGAAGAATTCACAAACACAGCACGAAAAATATAATATCTCAGCAAGTGAAATATTTAACTATATTACATACCACAGCAGCACTATCAGGTCCGTCCCAAGAAGCTAGCAGTGGGGACCCTAAAGAGTCACCGTTACGTGCCCGAAGGGACTGCCCCGCACAGGGCAAGCGCACTGCTTCGAAACGCACGCGCACTATCAGTCCTTCTTCAGCCTGTAGAATAAAAATAAATATAAGAAGGTAACTAAAGAGAGTCTAGTGTAGTAACTACCTCAGACTTTCAGAGGCAGAAACTTTGTGTTACAAGGGTGCCAAAATTGTTATTTTTTTGTCATTGAAGTACATTCGTATCAAATAAAATTTTGTTTTCCTTGCTAATGCTTTGCGTTAGTTAATAGAAAAATTACTTTTAAAATATGCTTTTTGAAATGTTTTGGTAACGAAGTACTTCTAGTTTTAACGATACTACGTTTTGAAAGTATTAGGTATATGTAACTCAAATCTATTTCTATCTATTGAACAGAATATATTATGTATTATCTTCAACAAGAATCTTGTCACACCGTCATACAATAAACAAGCCGTAATCCCAGCAAAATATCTTCAATATAAGTTCGTAAAACCGATACCGTCAATATTATTGTAGACTCGCCAGTTGGCTAGGCTAGATAATAATATTTTGTTAGGGACAGTCACGTTACAAGTCTGTCAGTTAGTAACTTCGACCAACTGTCGAACTAAGATTGGAATTGTTTATTTGTATTGAGCTAAAGTTAGAAAAGCGTTGATTATTAGGCTCAGATTACTGTAGTTTCTTTATCTTTGTCTTTTTAGGTTCAGAATACTTTGATGATAATAGCCTGTCACTATTGATTTATGGCATTTATTTGTAAGTTTTATTGTAACAATAGCTTTATTGTTGTTGTAATACGATAGTGTAAGATCTTTAGAGGTAATAAGAAGTATAATACAATAATACAGAATACAATTGCTCTTTCTCTTAATGATTTCCAACGATGCTACTTGGTTTACATTTTCAAATTTCTAGCAACGTGGAACATCATATAGTCATCCAGTTATGAAGTTCTAAATTTATTTGTGCACTAGTTCAGCTAATTAATTACACTGCACATCAAACTGCAACATCAAAAATTGCATCCGAAAGTTATCGAGTTAAAACAAACTCGGTTATTCAGAGCAAAATTTATAGTGTCTAAAACGATGTCAAGCGTTGAAAATTTATGATTTCCTAGTTTCCTGGAAAATTATTGAATACCCGGTAAACTAAACGAGCCTGTACGGGAGTTATCGATGGAAGCAAGTTTTGATGGCTTACTGAAATTCAATATAACTTCCATCGAAACAGAAATGAGATACAGTTTTTAATAGTGTTGAGAATCGAGAATCAATTTGGTAAATAAGCTAGTAATAACGTTTTGGTGTTTATTTGAGATAAAATAGATATTATAATAAATTTTAAGGATGAAAATAAAACGGAGAATAAAAATTAAACAAAGCTGTCTTTCGAAATATTTCTGTTTTTCAGTTGTAGATTAGAGCCTATTTACATATATTGAATCACTAGCGGTCCGCCCCGGCTTCGCCCGTGGTACATATTTACGTTTTCTCTACATAAGAACCATCCTTGCACTTCCACAAACACAATTTAAAAAAAAAGAATTATCGAAATCGGTTCAGCCGTTCACACGTGATGCCGTGACAACGCGAAAAGGGTTTCATTTTTATTATATACTAGCGGTCCGCCCCGGCTTCGCCCGTGGTTCATATTTCGCAATAATAAGTAGCCTATGTCCTTTCTCGGGTATCAAAATATCTCCATACCAAATTTCATGCAAATTAGTTCAGTAGTTTAGGCGTGATTGAGTAACAGACAGACAGACAGACAGAGTTACTTTCGCATTTATTATTAGTATGGATAGATAATGATGATGATGATGATAATTGAAGATTATAATTAATATAGTCATTTATTCGTACAAACAACACACAAGACGTTTCATTTAACATTTCAATTATATATTTTACTTTGAAATAAAATCAAACTATTCAAAAATACCTTAGCTAAATATTATTTAAAATATATTATATCACAAGTATGTGGCAAGTTCATCGTAATTTCCATCTATTTAAAATTACCTTAATTGCCAATTATTATAGCTTCCATATTTATATATCTGTATTTTTTACCAAACAATATGCGATACGCAAATATTCGTCATAAGAATAAACGTATCTGAAGTAACTGTTTATAAAATAAAATGCGGAAAATTTATTTTTTCAGTAAACTGCAATACGAATGTTTGTATCAACCCGCTTCATTCATTCACTTATGTTTATATCTGGTGGTTTATATCAATAGTGTTTCGAAGCAGAATAAATACTTTTTCATTGAAACTGTGTGTTTTTATTGTTTTCGTTATATTTAATTAGTTGAAGAATTACAGTGCTTGGATATAGTTTTTTAGGGAAGTAAAATTTAATATGTTTGCGTATAATGTGACTGTACTACCGTAACGTCCACATTTAGTATGGTTTTGTTTTGAAATTTTTGTTTGGTATTCATAATGCATTTATAATTAATTGAACGTTTCTGTAAAAAACAGGCTATCTCTTCAGCTATCATTTGAAATTTTCTATTTGTGTATAATATGTATAAACATGTGTTTGAAGTAACAGTTCCATTTGTTTATATTTGTACCAATACTATAAACTATGAAATATTACCTACATAATTCAACTACTGAACGAAATTTGAAAATCCATACTAATATTATAAATGCGAAAGTAACTCTGTCTGTCTGTCTGTCTGTTACTCAATCACGCCAAAACTACTGAACCAATTATCATGAAATTTGGTATGGATATATTTTAATACCCGAGAAAGGACATAGGCTACTTTTATCCCGAGAAAATAACGCAATCCCGGAAATCCCACGAAATCGGGAACTATTCGGGTTTTTCTTTGACTGCGCGGGTGAAGCTGCGGGTGGGAAGCTAGTATTTAAACAATTGTCTTTATAGACACCTACCAAGGTGTGAGGAAACATTTGTGTAATTGTAACACGCTATACCTATGTGCTATTTTTTAATGAAATTAATTTAATATAAGATACTATTTATTCAAATATTACTACTAGTATAGAAAATGTGATAATACGTAGGAAATATTAATATTCGTAACTGTTTAGTAAAGAGCTTTGCATAGTTTCCCTTGTACATAATAAAACGATATTGAGATGCCTTAAATGGTCTGACGAAATTTCTGGGCAACTCAGTCGTAATTGCCATCCTCACTCATAACTAACTTATTGCATCGAGTCTAACTTGTTTAGGGCACTCAAGTTTGGGCTAGCTTAGACCGTTTCAAAATCGTCCTGTAGTTTGTACTTTGTATGTGTTATGATCTTAGTTACTTTACTTATTACAATTAAAGTATATTCGTGAAACTAGGATTAGTAGTGAAAAGTAGATTATAAGCATTTCTAACTCTTATTTATTCAATAATCGGACTGATGTCATGTCGGCATGTCTTTTGTTCGTTCAAAAATGGCTGATCAAATTTAATTATAATTAGTATGTTGAATTAGTTCCTGCTTAACATTTAACTGCTTAAATTTACATTTAAGAACTGTTTAAAAACTAACAAAGTAAGTCCGTGCAAATTTGGGGCAGGTATTTTTTATTTCTACTTGTAGTTAAATTTACCTGCAAAAGCCAGAATGATCTAGCAGGGCAGACTCTAGCAGACCCCGCAAGTAGTCTGGCGATGGGAGCTAGATGCAGAACACAACCACAGCGACATCTCGCACCGATTTCAGCTACCACCATTGAGGAGTCTCCCGCCCACGGTCTGGCAGAACACTCGCATGCTGCTAACTCTACTGCTTGGCCCTGGTAATGAATAATTTATTTTAAGAATAGACAGACAATAGCACTATAAACTTATTTGACGTAAAGATTGTAAGGTAATGTAAAAATTCTGTAGATGGGAAGAAGGAATACTTAGGAGGTTTATATTAAATTGTTTGTGTGAGGTTTCTGCGTAATGTGAAGCATAATAACAATGTTTATAAATTACTATTGTATTGTAAAGAGCTGGACGTGATTTTTATTCGTTTATTTTTCGCTTTTAAAAACAGCTGCTGCTTTAAAAATAACACCACAATAGTAAATGTAAAAAAACACAAATATCTTAAAATAAAATATACTTTATTTCAATTCAAAACACCTGTGAAAAAATTCTCTAATGTCAAATACCTCATAGAAAAAATAATTTATACGTTTACAAACTATGATTAAGAACTAGTCTAATCTTCTTTCTGTTCCTCTGTCACTTGCGCATCCTCATCTTTTTCACCTGCATCACCCTCTTTCCCTGTATCTTCCTCTTTTACTCCTTCACTTTCCTCCCCCTCAACATGCTCTTTACCATCATGTTCCTCAGTTCCTTCACCTTCTACATGTTCACCTTCTGCTTCCTCTGGAACTTCTAATATCACCGACTTAGATTTCCTTTCAGCATCAAGCCGTGCTTTCGAAATCATCGCCGCTTGTGAGTACTGCAAATCTTTGAGTATAGACTTCTGTATTTCCAATTTACTGTGTTCCAGTTTCTGACCGATACTCATCTCACTTTCTGGTATTTCTTCAGGTTCTCCTTCGCTCGAGCTCACAGAAGACTGTGTTGAAGTCATGAAAGACGGTAAACTATCTTTTGGTACTAGCGGTGGTTCCGTCGATGGAGGAACTAATTTGACGCTAGGAATGGTCTTTATGCTTCCAAGAGATGCTGAAGAAGCCACAACCGTCTCTGATGAACGTTGTTCAGCTCCAACTGATTCTTTAGATGGAGCTTTTGCCATAGTTTTTGCAGCAGTTTTCTTTTGAGCTGGTTTAGGCATAAACCCGAGATCACCTTCTTCATACACGCGTCCAAACGAAGCCAACGTATCCATAGATTCTGCTCGTTGCATTTCTTGATATTGTGATATAATTTCAAGTAAACGTGCAAGTAGAAGTTGCCTATCCATTATTTCTCTTGACGGATCTTTTGTCGCCCAATCATCCAGTTTTAGAGCAGCTTGAACTGCTATTGCAGCTTCTCTTAATATCTTCTTTAACTTTGCACACTCTTTGAACACTTTTGAAGCTTCAACGGTAGCTTTATTTTGATCACTCATTCTAGCGTGTAGGTTTTGTTCTAAAATTCGTACTTGTAATGATAAATTTTCATTGTCTTTTGATAGTTTTTGTACTTTTACCTCAAGGGTTTCGAAATCATAGTTTTTCTTTTCAAAGAGCGCTTTTTCTTTTCGAATATCTTGAAAGGCGGATGTTAATTGATCGATTACTTTAACTTGAATAACATTTTTATTGATAGCTTTATCTCTTTCCTCCTCGGCAAGTTCTTTTGCCACACGAGCAGCTCTTTCACTTTCTTTGTATTTCTCATTCTGTTCAGCTAATTTCGCTTGTGTTGATAGAATGCTATCCAATTCATTATTTATAGCAATATTTTCTCGGATGACTCTGTGAGTTGAAGCAGCTATTCTAAGTTCAGTGGCATCTTGGAAATCTTGTGCAAGTTGTAAAAGTCTGGCTTCCATTTCTTTTTTCAGTTTATCTTTGCCAATGACAAATTTTTTTTCAGCGTCATAAATAATCCTTTTATACTTCATCTCTTGATCTTTAAAAGCCTGTTCTTGGTTGTCAAACTTTCTCATCAAGTCATCTCGTATTGCTCTGAATTCTTCTAACGTGTTTAATTTACCCGCTAGAAGTTTATTTTCTGACGTCAATTGATCTTTCATTATTGTAAAATTCCTTTCTAACTCGTTAACAGTTTCTTTGAATTGGGCCGTTTCAATTTCTCTCGTTTCCTCTAATCCCTTAACTTTTTCTTTGAGTTCATTGTTTTCTTCGTTCTTCAAGTTGAGAGTTTTCTTTAAGTAGGCGATAATATCAGCTCTATCTTCATCCAATTTATCGTAAGCTTTTTGAAGTTCTTCATTGCGTTGTTCGTATTCATCAACTGCTGCGCGAAGTCTTGCTATTTTACGATTGCAGTCGGTAACTTGAAGTTCCAAAAATGTTCTTTCTACTTCGGTGAATCCTGCTCCCCCTTTATGACCTCCCTCTTCTTTGCCCTCTTTACCTTTATCCTTTTTTGGAGCCATATTTGTGTATAATAATTAACTAAAATAAAAAATCCAAATACAAGTTAATGCGCGAATGTTGACATGACATATTATATTGAACAAACACTGTGTTGCTAGGCAACACTTAAACATTCGTATTGGTTTCTATGGCAATAGTTATACATCAAAAGAGTTTGTATTGTATAGGTAATTTCACAGGTAATTTATATGTTGACCTTATTGTGCTAGATCAGCAATACCTTACCAATGTACAGATTATTCAATCATTCTGGCCCATAAAATGTTATAAACGCATACGAATAGGAATAAGTAACAACTAACAACACATCCATATTTTATTATTTTCAAACAGTTAGTGTTCAAATATTAAAAAAAAACCTGGATATTTCCAATAGTTTTCAATGATGTTATCCTCGTATTTTATCACTTTCTTCTTATATTATCCAAACCTTTAGACATGACGTCATTGTAAGTACACAAAATCGAATAAATTTTTGAATTATATTTAACTAGTTTTCCGCCCGCGGCTTCGCCCACGCAGTCAAAGAAAAACCCGCATAGTCCCGTTCCCGTGGGATTTCCGGGATTGCGTCATTTTCGCGGGATAAATCATAAAAAGTAGCCTATGTCCTTTCTCGAGTATCAAAATATCTCCATACCAAATTTCATGAAAATTGGTTCAGTAGTTTAAGCGTGATTGAGTAACAGACAGACAGACATAGTTCAGGATACATCGCCCATTTTTGAAAGTGACTACTATCAAGCTAATTTTCCGTTTGTAGCTTTATTTTGATGAGACGTCCAATAATTTCGTGTACGAAAGTCTCGATTGTGGTAGCTATAAGAGATAATAAGGATAAAAATTTTTGATTTGATGGTTCTCAAATATTTATTACTAACTGAATTTTTTTTTGTTCAATCTCAAGATAATTACCTAAATTATTCGAAAAAATATTTGTCCTACAAAATCTATGGTTGGTTCAAAGAGTCCCCCTTTCCAAAGTGTATCGATAACGAGGTCAACATAAATGATTACTAACAAGCTGATTTTTTTGTTTTCACTTAGTTAATGTTTATATAATTCAACAGACATATTGTCCTACAAATTGCGTAATAAATATTTGAGAACCATCAAATCAAAAAATATTATCCTTGTTATCTCTGTTAGCTACCACAATCGAGAGTTTCGTACACGAAATTATTCGGTGTCTCATCAAAATAAAGCTACAAACGGAAAATCAGCTTGATAGTAGTCACTTGCAAAAATGGGCGATGTATCCTGAACTAACAGAGTTACTTTCGCATTTATAATATTAGTATGGATTTCAAAAATTATTTACTAACTTGAATATGAGCAACACCTGTTGAAATTCGTATTACAGGTAAAATTTTAGCTGTAATACATTTTGCTTATTGTTAGTTTCATTTGTGTGACTATATTCCACTTTTGATACAAATAATCGGGTACATTTACACCAATCATCACAAAATACATGTCATTTACATACCTCACAGTACTTAGCTCCATACGCGGGTGGAGGGGAGTCGCAGAAGCGATGCCGGCTGCGCGTGCGCGTGGAACAGTGCGCGGGCGCGGGGCATGCTGACCAGGGTGACCATTCGCCCCAACCCCCGGCACCGCCGTCTTGTTAATAAATAAAAATAAAGAGCGTGTGTGTGGAGCTCACGTGTCAGAAGTGAAACTTCTTTGGCATGATTAGAAAATACCAAAATCGTCGCCTTACTCCACGACGGTATTGCTGCCTTGAAATTTTACTCTCAACGCGCCTTAAAAAGTTTCACTTTTTGTTCAATTGTCAAGCTAAATTTAAAATGTCCTTTGCTTTTCCGTAGCGACATAGAAGCTTTAAAATTATAGTATACTAGCGGTCCGCCCCGGCTTCGCCCGTGGTACATATACACGTTTTCTCTACATAAGAACCATCCTCATACTTCAAGGAATATAATAAAAAAATAATTAAAGAAATCGGTTCAGCTGTTCTAAAGTTATGCGCTTACCAACACATTTTGGGATTCATTTTTATAGTTATATCATCTACAGTATGCTCATACCTGATAAAGGCAGCGTAGGCAGACAGTCCATCCGTACGTCCGCGACCGCGCCCGTGACAGCCTGCGACACGTACACGAAACAATACTCCGGGTATCGCTCGCTGAAGAGACGGCAGTCGAATGTTGCTGTGTGCTGACCACTGCATAAATATTATAAAATATAAGCTACTTACTAATATCTTAAGTAGTACTTAAGTATTTTGAAATAAAATTCGCTTTAGAAATAGAAAACATTTTACACGTTAACACGCAAAATAAACTAAGAATTCATGACATATTATATTATAATACAATATGTTAAGAACTTATCACTGACAAGCGATCTCTGCCAGACAATATTTGAATCAATATAAGGATTTAGATTAAAAATTTAAACTATTAAATACAAACATTGTTTAAGCTAGCAAAATAATATGTTGTATTGATAACTTGATCGAAGCAATTTTCGAGATCTTGACATAAAAAATATATTATTATCCAACTTACCGGCGCACCCGCCGCTCGGCCACGTATCTCAGCCGCTCAGCGTCGCGGCCGAACACGCGCACCCGGTCAGCACCGTCCAGCACGCACCCCGAGTGCGTACATAAAGTTGTTTATCCAATCTTACCATCCTTGTTATAAAAATAGCCACTCAAGAATGCACCCTAATTCCAAGATAAAGAACGCATTATCCATTGTCGCTCTGCATCGCAGTCGACAATAGATAATGTTGAGCCGATGGCAGCCACTCCAAATTTGTCACACAGAAATGCACCCTGTAAACTGTAGAATAAAGTTCATTATCCAACGTACCGTCGCACCCGCCGCTCAGCCACGTATCTCAGCCGCTCGGCGTCGCGGCCGAACACGCGCACCCGATCCGCGCCGTCCAGCACGCACTCGGGGTACTGAAAGAGGACTCGCACGCCATCCCCGCATGGGAACACGGAGCCACCATGGACGTTGAGCACGAATTGGTCTGACCAATCCGCCTGGTAGAATAAGATTTACATTGTAATTAATTACCATCCTATATTTTACTGGTTGTATAAGAGAAACATATTCGTGGAATTATAAAACATCGTCATCTACAAAATAATAAAAAACAAGTATTAAAACTGGGCAAACGTAAACATTCATAAATGTTTATAAACAATGAATACGCTTATTTCTGTGCTTATTTCAAAAACATCCAGATTCTAGATAATAATTGAGTTAACTAAACAAACGAGAGGAATTCTATTTTTAGCAGGCTGGATGTGAGTTTTTCGTGATGATACAAAATTGACTGTTAACTACACTTTAATACAAATGCCTTGTTATGTTATAACCGCTCCCCACGTCAACCTTTCTAATATTTTAATGTAATGCAACACAAAAATTAAAGATAACAGATATAATATAATATGAATATAATCCCAGAATCCCTAAAACAATGAAATTTAAATAGTCATCCGCCATATCACGGAACGGCCAATGAATAAGTAAATGCCCAAACGGAGAGGTAAAAATTCATCCACAACGCGATGAAACTCAATAAACAAAACTTTACACATTACGCGGTTCGGACGGATCCTAATAAATAAAGGGTCTGGATGAAATATTGAGAGGCCACTCGAAAACAAATGGCGAAGAACCTGTATTGAGTTTACGGGAGTTTTATGACGAAGTAAAGATGCATAATAAACTGAGCCCGATTGAGCGATGAACGACTTTATGAATATTGTAATGGGTTTTGTGGCTGCGGAGTTGTGATTTTATGGGATTAATATGAGGTAATGTTATTAAATTTTAGAATAGCTGTGCGTTATATGGGTGATAGGTAAAATAAGCTGCTGTTAATTTAGTGCGAGCTATAACTATAACACCTGATTAAAATATGCATCATAATTTTAACTTTGTCGTCTATGATTGATTAAAATCTATGTATTCAAAGAAAAAAAAAACTTGCCGCAGGGAATGAAAACTGAATTAATCTCAAAGATTCAATACTAAGTAAGATTATTGCTGGTTACAAAGATGTTAAAAAATAAATAAATAATCAAACCTTAAAAAAATAATAAATAATCTTACCTTAACAAAAGCCATAGCTAAGTCTTGAGGACCAGCTGCGGCTGCTGGTCGTAATGTTAAAGCATAGTCTCCCGCCTGACCGAAGTGTTCACAGCGTAGTGTCATGGTTCTACGACCAGGGAAGCCGTACATCTGTTAGAGAAATATCTTATTTAGTCAGGTAATTGATAAAGAATTATTGTATGATTGAGTTACATGTCACTTTATACAATTAAGATTCATTATCTGAGAGACAAGTCAAAGTTAAGAGATCTTTTATACTGTCGTATTTCTACATATTTTTTTCGCAAATCTTTTGGAGTCGAATGTGCAGTTACAATAAAAATAATCAACATAATACTTTGAAATAATTTAGTTTTAGTAAAAACAAATTCAACTTTTAAAGAACTTGCGAAACACGGCAAAAAGATTCATTTGTATTTCACAAGACTTTATTCCACGGTTTAAGGTTAAGCGTCCTCTTTCAAATGTACAACTTCGTATTAATTATAGTGAATCCTTTAGAGGATTTAGCGAAATTGCACCTGAACATTTGCATTGCACTTGAATCAAATTACTAAAGAGCTTTCAACTGCTTCCATCACGTTGTCATTCAGATTTATTTCACAAAAGATTAAACTCAGATTTCTTAAACGTAACATTAAGAAAACGGAGTTTAATCTTTTGTGGTGAAATCACAGTTAAATATATAAATAAACATTTTTCAGGACAATTTTCACACACGGCACGATCTGATCCCCTACTTAGCTTTCGCTTGTTTTATGGAAATCAGATGACTGATAAACATATTTTTATTGTTTTACATAGATACTTAACACCCAGACACAGAGCAAACATCCATGTTCATCACACAAATATTTGCCCCGGGTGGAAATCGAACCCTCGACCTCAATGCTGAATGCTTAGAAATAAAAAAAATATTTTAAATTCTGTACAAATTCACCAACCTGTTCTGAATAGAGTACATGAGCGTGCGAGCTGATGTTTTTACCATCGCACAACACAGCACCACCGCTCGAATGGCCACAGTATAGAAGTTCCAACCAAAAATCTGCACTCGTCTGCACTGGAGTACACACCACCTTCGGGAACTCCAGAATTGCAGTCACTTGCCTCTCCGGATACGTCTGAATTTGTTCTGGAGTGACATCCAAACTAGCCGTCGGCCACATGACATCAAACTTCCAAGATTTCACCACACTGTCCCCCGTTTCCATAATTCCACCATCGGACACTTCTCTCTTAACTTTAACGGTATTGATGGTGGTATTTTCAAAGTCGAGGAAGGTTTCTTTGTCAGCGACTATTTCTAGGTAGTAAATGCCTCCTCTAGAGAAGTAGCCGCAGGGTAGGGTGAGTCGGCTTTCCGCGTCTAGAGCTAAAGGCATGGTTGCTAGGAGGGTGCGTCCGTCGTCGTCATCTCGGGCGAGGCGCACACGCAAGCTGCCAGCGGTCGCGCCACGGACGTAGATGTGGACGTCCCCGCCCAAAGCGACCAGGGTCGTGGGTATCTCGACCCATACTTGGTTGAGGTCAACGCGTTCTTCGCTTGTGTAAGGATTTACGAAGAATGCTCCACCTGTAATTGAATATTTTGTTTAAAGATCTCAAAGCAGACTAGGATAATATTATTTTAAAAGGAGTTCAATGTAGACAAAATTCTTATTAAAATGGTATTGTATTTTAGAAATTAATTTATTGAGCTGACTTGATAAGAAGATTATTATTTCAGTAAAATGAGTTAAATTCAGACACAATTATTCTTAAAATAGAATTGTATTTTAGAAACTAATTTTGTATCAAATAACAAAATAAACATCTTTTCAATGTTAATTTATAATCAATATAAATTTCTAAGAAAGAAAAAACTGCGAAAGAACAATTAATGTACAATATTATGATCAAACTAGCGGTCCGCCAAGGCTTCGCCCGTGGTACATATTTCGCAATAAAAGGTTATAAGCCTATGTTTTTTCTCAGGGTCTAAAGATTGTGTGTGCCAAATTTCATTAAAATCGGTCCAGAAGTTTATGCGTGAAAACCATACATACATACATATCTAGTTACAAACCTATAATATTACTAAAGATAAAATTGATTAACCCTTAAGAGAAATGATACCTATCTAGTTTTATATAATTTCGTGATAATTTTGCTGTAAACTTTACAATGTATTTCAGAGTTTATAAAAATAATGACAATAACGCTCATGTCTTACTTAAAATCTTTTTAGCAGGCTCATTTCGCGCATAAAATGTATATCACTCATTCATAGACTTTATTTTCATAAAATATACTTAAATTCTTCCATAAATTGCCTAACAGCGGTTTCATTATAACCACTTTAAAATTCATAAGCGTTCTTGAACATTAACGTCTTCACTTTGAACGTAAAAACTAGGTTTATTAAAGTTGAAAAATAATCAAACAGAGCTCTAATGGAGTGTAAAACAGTTCTAAAGGACAGAGATTAAATCTTTCGCAGAACGATGGCTGTGGGTCTCAATTAAATTTTGAATATTGAATTGAAGGGACTATGTATTATCGCTTTGGATTCTGTGATCCTTGTAGACAGGTTGATTGATGATTGGTAATTAAGTCATCATGTTTGTTAAAGATTATATCGCAAATTCAAGAAATTGGTGATGTGTGATTTGAAACATGTTCAATACAAACACTATTACAAATTGACGAAGGTAAATTATAATAAGGGATTAACTATAGTAGTATATATAGTTTTATATTATTATAAAACTATATATACTACTATAGTTAATCCCTTGCTTATTAAAGTGAAACTTTTATTACATCGTCTCAAAATTTTTGGTCTGTGTAGCGCATGTCGCGTGACGCCCGATACGTACGATAATTATCGTACAAATACGATAATTTTTAGTTAAATGTCTATAGTGTGAAAAAAAGTTTCACTTTTACCGTGGTTTCATAAAACCACACAAAATTTTAAGATTTTTTATAACATAAAAATAACTACGTTAAAAACAACCGACTTCAAAAACGGAAAAGTAAAAAATAAAAAAGATTTGATATTATTCTACATAATATTATTTAGATGTGCTATTTACCAAAAAGGTTTGATGTCGGTGCACGGGCTTAATACTAAGTGCTTAGTTCTTGGCAGGAGTCAATTTGACGCAGACTATCTTTCTAGGGTTAAAAATATTAAAAGATCAACCTCTAAAAGTATGAAATAAGAGATTAAATGTTTGTACACGGTTAAAATTAGGGGACGCAGCTACTATAATTCTCATAAAGAAAAATAAAAATTTATGAGCAAGGAAAAGTTAAAATATTATTTTTTGCTCCGTTTATACGTAGAACGACACCAACATTATACCATTTTATTATACCTAATTTTACTTGCTTTTTAGCTAATTCTCAAGAATATAAACAAATAAGTTTAAGTAGGTCATTATGTACATTGCCACTATAAACTTAAAAAATCTAAGGCTTCGCGCAGTTCGCTCGCAATATTTCTCCCATGATAAAAAACGTTCATTCAAAAAATTTTCAAGCTCAACTCGATTCTCACGGTCGTCAAATTATGAAAATTGCGCAAATTTCAATGTTGATTATTTTGGACATTTCTCACGGGACAAGGAGAAGAAATTGTTATTCATGAAGTTTGGCAAATTGTTGGAAAAACACAGTAAAGATTAAAATTTCATATAAAATCTTGTATCTAAACGTCTTCTAATATTATAAAACTGAAGAGTTTGTTTGTTTGGACGCGCTAATCTAAAGAACTAGGTACTTGGTCCGATTTGAAAAAATTTTTCGGTGTTAATCGAGGAATGCTATATAATATCACCACGCTAAGACTTAACAGGTGAGCACTGCGATTAAAACCGCGGGACACTGCTGGTATATGATATAGGTATCTATTGTTTCAGGTAGAAACACCTTAAGTTTGTTTTCGTCAATAATAATAAGAGGTTTTCCTACTGTTTCTTGAGATTATCCTAAGTAAACGAATTTTCTATTCGTTTTCAAAAACACTCTTTCATACAAATACAATTAAGTTTTTTATCCCTGTATCAATATAAAGTATTTAAACCATACAAATACAAAGAACTCATTAAACACAATTATTAGCTTAAGTATTCAGGAACAATAATATTAATCAGAGCTCAGAACAAAGGGATAAACAAATATAATTTAACGCCCGAAATGTCTTACATTTTCAGACCGCAGAAATTGATGCGTCTTCAGCTAACCAGTATAACTTGACCCCTACATTTTGAGCGCCCTTTGAAATTACTTACAAACTAAAGTTGTGCTAACAAATGATGGGTCAACGTAAATTGGTGTACATAAGTACCATTAATTCGGGAAGCTGATATAAATTGCAAGTTTTATTTGCGAAATACATTTTACGGTGTATAAGTGTGGCGGGAAAAAGATTTATGTTGTCTTATGAGATCAAAGTGTCGTTAGGAATTGTTGATTACGTCTTTATTCTATTTTTTTCACTCATTTGTTGGGGAAACTTGGACCGTTTTGAGGGGTTTTTGTAAGCGGCAGAAGCGGATTTTTACAACGACATGCCAATTATATTGTTATATTATGCTTTGCTCATTGATGACACATTTTGTTATTACGTAATAAACGGAATTAAAATAATTGTCACTATAAAATTGCACTTAAAAAAAGGAAAGTGTGCTGAAAAACCGAAAAAATACGGTGATACAGTCTTGATACCCATATCAAGATGATATAATATAATGAATGAATAAATTGCTTTCATTATGTACTCAATACCATTTATTGTTATTGTTATTAGATAATGAATAAAAACACACTTTTCAAAATCATGGTTACCAGACGGGGGTATTACTAAAATAATCCATTCTTAAGCGTTATTGGTAGCTTTGGCTTTGCGTGTATTACAGCCAAAATAAATGTGTCTGCTCTCCACCCTTAGGGCATTTACACGCGATCGACTGAAAATTTTCTTAGAATTAATTATCAATTCAAATTAAATCATTACCAGGAGTATCATTATTAAAAGACTTCAAAAAAAGGAGGAGGTTATCAATTCAGCCGGTATGTTTTTTTTTTATGTATGTACACCGATACTCCGGCGATTACTCCGAGGTTTCTGAACCGATTTACGTGATTCTTTTTTTGTTCGATGCGAGATGGTGTCGAATTGGTCCCATAAAAATTTTATTCGGATAGGCCCAGTAGTTTTTATTTTATGAGCATTTTTGTCTGTTTGTATTTTTAAATGTTGCAAGTGCAAGTTTGAAGTCGTTTTTAACGCAGTTATCACTTGTAATGTATTCAGTGGTAGAGTAACTCATACTTAGGGAAATGCATGTCTCATTTATTTATTCCTCCCCAATCTCATTTAAATACTTCACTACATCATACTAGTACTTATAAAATAAAGACGCTTTCTCTGTCCCTACGTCCCCTTGTATGCTTAAATCTTTAAAACTACGCAACGGATTTTGATGCGGTAATTTAAATAGATAGAGTGATTCGAGAGGAACGTTTTAGCGTGGTCACGGGAAAACACGGGAAAAAGATAATACTCACGTAAAATTATACACAAGACAAAAAAACATACATTCATCCTCACAATTTATTTATATTCTTCTCATTATTTACAGCTATTTTATTAATATTATCCATAATCTAGTATTAACGGGTAATTAATTTGATATATGAACCGGGAATCGATCAGGTCCGTAGCCACAACTCAAGCATACAAACATTCGTTTTTATATAGGTATTTCAATAAATTAAAAAATTAATTATAACGTTGTTTATTGTATTTCAAACTCAAACTAAAACATTTATGTATTCAATTAGACTTCTTCTAGAAACACTTTTGAACCATTTTTCAATTTACCACCGATTCGGAAAGCAGTATCTATGGAGAAGAACCGGCAAGAAACTCCATACTCTTTTACATTTAATAGTAAATTTTAACGTTAAATTAATAATAGGCTAAAAACTGAATTAACTAAGCCTTATTATTAAAAGAAATAAAAATGTTCTGGCATAAAAATTAATAATAATATCGTACTTTAAAATACTTCACCGTAAGCTTCAGCGATTTCCATATAAGTTTGACTATTCTCTAAGATAAATAAAATAAGTAAATGCAAACAGAAAAAACATATACCTATCGGTGAATAATGAGATGTTCATGGACTTCTCATATTAATATTTACTTTTAAAGTAAAAGTAGATAATAATAATTTATAAATTACCTTTAACAGCACATGTGTCGATGACCTTTATTTTTGGAAGAATCACACCGCCTTTTCTGATTATTATGACGTCATTTTCATCATTTTTCACTCTTTTTAATAACAATTTACTCAATTTTCTTATAATTAATTTATTAGGTAACACTGCTTATAACAACAATTTTTTGTAACTAAAAATGCTATATAATTATGGCGGCATATTTGAAATTAGAACACACTGAGAATTAAAAAGTTAATTTTTTATGGCGCCGCGCTGCGTCCAAAAACAATTAACGTTTACAAAAAAAAAAAATTAATACATAATATTATCTAATAATTTTAAAAATAATTAAGTACTTAAGACAGATATTAATTATGACGATAAAAAAAGTATCCACAAATTATAACGTATAAAAATAAACTTTTAGTTTTACATAAAATATTATTTCTTTTAATAATAATTGACATGAGCCTAGTACCACTACGTCAGTAATATTAATTATCTGCATAAATTATAATATGTATACCGTAATATATTATTGGTTTGGGTATAGGTAAACTCGGAGCAATTAACTAGGTATAAAGCTCACTGTATGTTCTAGAATCTAGATTATATTAAAGTGCCATAAAATTTTATTATCTGTATATTAATCGTGACCATAAATTATTCGATTCATTTATTTATGGAAATGAATACGGTAAATTTAAGAAGTGTTTAATTTTGTAGATACCTTCGTAAATAAATATTATTTGTCATGAACAAATTAATATATTTTGTACCTACTGTGAGTATTATAAGCGGGAAAGAAAAAAAAAGAAGTTATTGTTTTAAAGGTATGTACCTACTTTCAAATGTTTATAATTATGTACGTTTTAGGTTATATTGTTGTTTAAAATAGTTGATAAATTCAGGTTTATAATATAAACTTCAATTTTAAATTCTACAACCACAGAATACTTAGCAATAGCTTATGCTAACTTTATTGTGTTTTCTTGACTTGCTTTTGTTTTCTTCGTGTTATTTTACACCATAACTAATTAATTAATTGTATACAAGTGTTGACTTATTTTTTTTTTATTTTTTTTTTATTTTTTTTTATTTATACAAGTGTTGACATTTAACAAATTATTACTTATGCTAAAATGTCTGGTAAGGTTAAAAGTTGAAAACGTATTGATTTTGTAATTATTATTTTTTGTTTTATAAGAGCTGTTAGGTGAGTGGGTTAGATTAAGCAATGCATTTTTTGTCTTTCCTTTTATAATTAATGACGATTTCTAGTCATCTGAACATAATTTTGTCGTCACAAAAACATGTTAGATCTAATATTATACTGAATAAAACCTACGTGAATTAACGGATACAATAATGCTTTTCCTGAAAAGAAATTTTTAGATCTTAACTAAATGTTAAATAAACGCTAGTGTGTACAAAACCATATTTTGATCTGTTATCATAAAATGTTGTTTTTCAAAGCCTTTGTTTACGTCGACTCGATAATTCTGTGCCTCCAGTGAATAAGGGAATAACTCAAAAACAGCACTTTTCAGGAGAGACAAAAAACTATATATCAACACTAAATCTTTGTAACTTCAAATTTTTAAGCTTGTATGGGTAAGATATGATGTTAGACTTTAGTTTTACATATAAACAGATATTGTAACAACCCCATAAATATACTTTTTTCGTGTTTTTTTGTAGTTGTGGCCTTATGAACGAGTACTTCATGGAATAACTCAATGTATTCACATAATTTTTTTTTTGCTCTTTGCAATATAACGACTTATGCCCTAATGCACTATGTTCATAGTCGCATAACACGACTTATATTATTGCCAGTTTTGGTTTTATAGAAATAATGCGACTTATCATGCTTGAAATTTGTGTACTTTATGACTCAATTGAGGCCTTTTAGTGGAACAACCATGCATGTAGCTTGAAAAACGAATGAAGTCAACGGATTTTTTATCGTTATTAGATATAATAAAAACAAAACAACATTTAGGTGTTTATGCATTTAACCTTAGAAGTCCAATCTACGTAAATTTGATGTACACCGCGGCGAAATATCTTTGTCTTTTCTATATTTACCATCGAATCACTTCGAAATCCAGAAACAACTCATTAGCCGTCGAGACCTAGCAGTACATAGTTGGCTCTTCCCGGTAAATTCCGCCATTTTGTAGTAAAGAGGATGTTGTACGTCATTTTGATTGGGCTTTTCGTAACTTTTACGATTGTTTAAAAAAAATATTTTGTGATTTATTTGAATATTTTTTTTCCAAGTCACGTTTTACATGATATAAGTAGTATACTATATATTGAGTATAAAATGGGATCCAGAAAACTTTAACACTAGGACGAAAAACCTTCAATTTTAGTAAATGACTGTTGTCCTCCGCTGGATTTGTCATTTGGACTCCAAGAAAGAGGATTGGGTGGCTGAGATGTTGTCTGGTGGTTATAAACGAATATGTCATGGTGGTTATACATTGAGGATACAAGCACTATAAAGAGATAAGAGAAGCTCGAAAACCATATTCCTGTATGTTCAGTTACCTTACAGGGAAAGTTATAGGTGGTCTGTGGCGATATTTTACGGCATGATATGAAATTTTAACAATTTCTATATCTTATAATATCAAAATAATATAGATAAATAAAGAAAAAACAATGAGCCGCAATGCAGCCGCAATCGATATTGCGGATTTTTTCCTATAAAAAAGGCAAATTACAGTGGCTAAAACGCTATATGAGAGAGAACACAATATTCAAGACTGGTTATAATTTTTTTTTCTATGCGTCTATAATTATAGTATTATTGGTTAGATTACATTAAAAAAAACTAAGTTGTTATTTTTTATAAAACTTACCCAATTATAAGAAAAAAATATAAGTTTAACATTTTTGTTGGCTTTTTTAGAAAATTCAATTATCGTTCTGTATTTATATAAACAAAGAGTATAATATAATTAAATGCACTTAATGTGTTAATTAAAACTGTATTTTTATCTATTGCAAAAAATAGTTAATTTCCATAGAAATATTATTAGTATCCCAAGTTGACTGATAAAAACATTTTTTTTTAAATATAAAGATTTATTATTGCATATTTATTGAAAAAACGATTGAAAAATATTATAAAGCAAAAAGAAATAGTGTCTGTTGTTTCCGTGCAGTATTCAAATAGACCAATAGTTTGGAAAATCCAAAAGTGCACGCCTCATAATCTCATCCTTTACAATAAAATTGATTATTTATAAAGAGTACACTATAAATATAAAAAAGAAATAAAATAAAACAGTTGGAAAAGTAAAGAAAGCGGTACCGTAGTAATTGAGCTATTTTTCTTGTGGCCCCACCTAGATGTGAAACTGCGCAGGTTTAAGGGACTGACTACCAACTTATTTTTTTAAACCTTGGCTTATAGTATAAAGAATCGAGTTTATAATGGTGAATTTTGAGTACACTATAAATATAAAAAAAATATAAAAAATAAAGAATATATATAGATATACTAAAATTATGGAGAACAGTCGATATTTTTTTTTTGTTTATTTAATAACAATTAAACCACATCGAATCAGACCCTGAAAAATGAAAGGGTTCTATTCCTGAGCATACTCAAGCGTAAGTGAAAAAAAAAGACTCGATTAGTAAAGTATTTCGGTCGCTATCGTGTTAACAAGAAAATCCTCCGCACATACAGACACACGGACGTCCAAGACAGAACTTTTTTAAACTGTTTTTTAACTAGTTTAAATAACAAAAATGACATCAAAAATATCATGAATGTTAAAAATTGTGTTTTTCTTAATATGTGTGTGTGTGTATTATCTTACAAGTGCAATGTATGATACATAAAGACATTTTAAGTTTGAAAAATCAGATGTTTTGCGCGAAGTGACAGTAGTACCCACCTCAACGCTTCGCTTATGAGGCGTGCAATAGCAACACGGCATTAATGCGAAACTGTTTCATTTCGTCACTTGAACCAATGACACAGAGTTGTTCCTTTATGCTCATGTTAGAAAAATGACACAAATGCGTTTATATACTAAAATAGTGTTAGCACGGATGGAACAAAATGAGTTATGTCTTTATTCAAAAAGTATAACTACACATACGTCCTTGTGTTCGTGGGTTATTTTGACTCGAGACGAATAGTTCCTTTGCGATTGCCTAAAATGATGGATAAGGTAACTTATACCGTTAATCACACCCTACTTATACCGTTTGGGTCATTCGAAAAAATGGGTTAAGATGCAGCTAGAGATATGTCCTTTTGATATGTTGTGTATTTTGACGAGCTGAATCCAATGGTGCAATAAAAACCAAAGGGAATAACTCGTCTTACTCCCTTATTCACTGGAGGCACAGAATTTATAGAAGGGGTTGCGGTGAATAAAATACTTTTTCGCTCGCTAATGTTTTTGTTAAAAGATTTATGGAGTAACTTGACCGGCGGCTAACGGGCTTGGGGAATTTAGATTCTTTTTCAAGTGTGCTAAAGTATTTTTTCGCGTAGTAACAATTTTATTGAGGTGTTAAAGTACATACGTACTTGTAGGTAGTGTTAAGCGAAATAAAATTGATGAATGATGAATATTTATACAAAAAAAATTGTAAAGAATGTTGTCATTTTTTAAAGTATGTCAGTATTATAATACTGCAAATTCAATAGGTAGGTAAGTATATTTTTTTAGGTGTAAGGTGAGATTCAAACCTGGTTCATACCACCAATGCAATAGTCTGCTAGACTTTATAAATTAAACTCTATAAATTTATCTGAAAGATAACTCTATCACTATTTCAAATATTTTGAGACAAATCTTTCATCTTTATAATATTATTGTTATAGATAAAAAAACACTAACCAGCCAAAACCAGTAGCCGCAAGACAGCGGCGATGTGCGCGCGGCACATCGCGTCACCGCGCCATCAATCTACCCTCCGCCCAGCCATAGTTTCTGTAACAAAATTATATCATATTTAATAAAATTATTGCTTGTATAACATAGATCACAGTCATACCACAGTGAATACGAACAGTTCACTAACACACACACACAACGGTGCATTTACATCAAACGAGCGAATGGTGGTTCTAACGCCACTATATCAAATTATCTAAGTGTAAACAGGCGTAGAGCATTTTTTCATTGTGCGTTCTAAAATATTCTATGTAATGTAATTTACTGAATAACACTGAATACGAGTTTTCGTTTGTAACAAACTAAAAGGTCACGAAAGAATGCTCTTGCTCTAACTCTAGCGTTCTGTTCGTTTGATGTAAATGCACCGTTAGACAACTAAGTTTTAATATCTATACTACCTATACGTATTCTATTTACTGTAGTCATAGAGTATGTAACAAAATATTATACATTTAATAACCAAGTACATATTACACCTTTGTGGACATACGGAGCTGCGTAATTGTTGAACGAATATAAATATCAATACCTAAAAATGTTTAAAAATGCAATTAATGCCCTAATCTAGAAAAATTTATAGGTAATACATATTACAGAACAACGGTTGTGCTAATCGTACATAATTTCATTACAAGCGACATCTATTAATCAAGAGCTAACATACAAACAGCAACTCAAACTAATATTGACCGGTCCGGTCTAGTAATAACCGGTTATATCCGGATATAACCTGCTACAGCGGGCTACGACCGGATTACGACTTTCATAAATTCGCAACTGGTTCATATTCCGTTTGATGTTTGTGTTCGAACGATTAAACGTGAATTTTAGTGATTATGCCCTCACTAATCTAGGGATTAGTGAGAAACTAAGGGAAAATTAATTCAAAGCTTGGTGACATAGATACTAAACTAAGGATACATTTCGATGCCGTTGGTAATTTTTTTATTATTTGAGTCTTCTGTGTTGAAGTAAGTACCTAGTAGTATAGCTTCTTAGTCTAGGGATACAAATAGACATAAACAACAGTTACAAACATAATTATAATGTTAAGCATATATACCATTAGGTATTCATTTTACTTCGACTAAAATGATTTAATTTTATCGTGATAAGAACAATCAGTTGATTTTTAATAAAAAATTCGTCGTAGCTCCTACAACTATGGTTATGAAAGAGTATTTAATAATATTATCTGAGGAATATAAAACTGCTTATTTAGACCTACACTCATAAAACTCTTTCGCGAATAGAATACGGGAAAACTGATATAAATGTTAACTTAAAACATTGATATACTCTTGATAATTTTGTTCCTTTTCAATACAACAGATTTTTTTTTATATTTGACGATATGACAAACTAATTTAGTTGATGAACTGTTATTAATTTCCCACTATCTGTAAGTTTATAATATACAAACTGGAATAACTTGACCAAAGATAACTAAACTAAATGAAGTGGCAGAGAACATTCAATAAGCCCAGGATGAAATATGGCCGCTACAAATCAACATGGCCACTGACCGAGCCCATTATTTACGCTAAAACACTGCTTTTAGGAATGATTGAATTGAATAACTGAAACAAGAACATAACTTCATTAATTAATTCTGTATTTCGGGCAATGTTCATGTACAGGCTTAATAATTAAACATCTTACTAATATTATAAATGAGAAAGTTTGTGAGGATGTGTGTGTGTTTATATGTGTTTGTTACTCTTTCAAATACTACTGAACCGATTACAATAAAATTAGCACACATATAGAGAGTAACTTGGATTAACACATTAGGATAGGTTTTATCTCGGAAATCCCACGGGAACGGGAACTATGCGGGTTTTTATTGAAAACGCGGGCGAAGACGCGGGCGGAAAGCTAGTATTTATATAAGAAGGAAACACTACCACATAGCTGTATAAAGGCTGTATGTAACATATATGCAATATGTATAGATTTTTAAAACACTTGACGGATTTTAATGCGAATTTTTAATGATAGAGTTTAAGTACCTATACAGGTTGTATAATCGTTAAGTGTGCAAAGGCGATTTTTCCGTAACTATCACAGATAACCAAAAACTGAAATATTATCAAACAATATCGAAAGTACTTTACCTAATGAGTAAAATGGCCGTAATACATTTTTTTAAAATAAAACGGGAAATATCAAAAAAAAAATATTTCTCGTTTTACTTATTTTTAAAAATTTATTACGGCCATTTTACTCATTAGGTCAAGTACTTTCAATATCAGTTTAAAGTTTTTAACCGACTTCAAAAAAAGGAGGAGGTTATCAATTCGGCCGGTATATTTTTTTTTTTTTTTTTATGTATGTACACCGATTACTCCGAGGTTTCTGAACCGATTTACGTGATTCTTTTTTTGTTCGATGCGGGATGGTGTCGAATTGGTCCCATAAAAATTTTATTTGGATAGGCCCAGTAGTTTTTATTTTATGAGCATTTTTGTCTGTAGGTATTAGTAAATTTTGCAAGTGCAAGTTTGAAGTCGGTTGTTTTTAACGCAGTTATCACTTGTTTGATATCTGCAATAGTTTCGAAATAATCGCTTGTGCACACTTAACGATTGCACCCTGTATAGTTTGGTAAGTTTTAGATAGAGCGGAAAAAGGGAGAGGAAAACTAGTACCTAATATGTAAATAGAGACTATGAGTGGCCGTTAAATTTCTACATAATATAAAGTTCAATGAAATTGTTGGTGAAACTGAAATCTGAATATAGTAGGTAATAATTATAGGTACGTAACAGGTTATATTTTATGCTCCTTCAGGCTTCAATGACTTCTGAATTCTAAATATTATCATCAAAACAACTTTTTCTCTTATATAATTTTCTCTTCACATCTAATACCAAAGATAAATAAGTATTTATATAAAAGAACACACTGAAATAAATTCATCCATGGGAAACAAACACAGACCCACAAGTTAAAAAAAAATAATTTTTATTTAATTCGTACATTCATTTTATACACACATTCCATAGTTACATTTTTAATTTGTACAGACATTACAGTACAGTACAGTTGTACAGTCATTTTGCGTGCATTCGGTTAACCACAGAACAGAACTCGAACGACCAATATTGTTGCGGTTTTAATGAAATCATTATTGATAATTAAATTAGATACAATATTTAATAACTGATATTTTCAATACTTGATCGTTATGTGTAGGGTTCGTCAGGTTGATTTTTTAAAATGCATTTACATCTGTATGTTTGTATGTATATCTTACAGTCAAAACCCTTAATCAGTCAATAACGGTTTTGACCGACATCTTTTACTAACCTTATTGACCAATTTTACCAGTCAATAAGGTTTTTGACTGGTTAAGGGTTTTGACTGTAACATATACAACTCCTTCAGATTCGATTTTCACGGACAGATTCAACTCAAACTTTGTGTATGTACACTAATCAACGATCGGTGACAACAAAATAATATCATTATTTTAATCATGTTTTTTAACCGTACTATATTAATTATTGTATCTTGATTTACTTTAAAAAAAATAATTAATCAAGTTCTACGAATGGCTCCCTAAGGCTCTCCTAATGTTTTACTTAGTGATACGTAAATTTAGAGAAAACCAAGTAATTTCTATGTAAGTAAGTACTTATTTTATATCTTTAATCTATTCTATATATTGAATATCATAAATTATAAAGATTTTTGAATGTTTGTAACGAATAATCTCAAAAACAACTAAACAAATTTAAAATTTCCTTCACCATTACAAAGCTACATTATGCCTCAGTAATCATACATTTCCTCTTTATTTTTTGTCCAAGTCAACCCGGGCAGAGCCGGGATAAACGACTAGTAATTAATTAATTTACTTTAAACTCACCTGGGAATTTTTATGAATTATGAATATAATTCTCATGAGAAAAGGCTCGAAATAAAAAGCCTTTCCCGGGTCGCAACGTTTTAAAAAGCCCATTAATAGTTAATTACTCATTAAATAAAGCGTCGCCTTAAAGAATGTAAGAATATTGTGCCAATTTTATTTTTTTTTATAATTTCAAGTGAAGCATTTTTACCAAGATGAAATCCTACATTCACTTCTAGTTTTTTGCTTAGATTTTATTGATATCAGAACTGCTAAGTTGTTTGTGGCTAACCTTAACATCTATAGAGTACCAGGTTGTTTAAATCTAGATTATTTTATACTAGCTGCGCACCGCGGTTTCACAGGCGTGGCTCCGTTCCTGTTGGTCTTAGCCTGATGATATGTAGTCTATAGCCTTCCTCGATGAATGGGCTATCTAACACCGAAATATTTTTTCAAATCGGACAGCAGTTCCTGAGATTAGCGCGTTCAAACAAACAAACTATTCAGCTTTACATTTATATTACTAGCTTTCCGCCCGCGGCTTCGCCCGCTTTGTCTAAAACATAATAAATTATATACTAAAACCTTCCTCTTGAATCACTCTATCTATTAAAAAAAGCCGCATCAAAATCCGATGCGTAATTTTAAAGATTTAAGCATACATAGGGACAGAGAAACCGACTTTGTTTTATATTATGTAGTGATGAATGATTAAAATCCGTTAAAAAAAACTTTAATTTCCACAGAAACTCTTTTAAAACTACCCCATCCCCATATCTTAAAGCTTTCTGATAATCCATAACTTCAACCAAAATCAGTTTCAATGTGACGGTGATCGAATGAAGCACTCATTGTGTGAAGCTTCAGGTAAGAGTAACTTAGCAAGTTTTCTCATTATGAAGATGTCGACCGCCTCGTTAACAACTTTTGTGCTGTTACATGAGTGTTTTGAATACAAATATACTGGATTGGTTGTTAGGAGAGCTATGTTAATAGACTGCCTGATCGTAGGTTATAGTTTATCTATGTTTAAATTATTATTAACTAGCTTACTGCCCGCGGCTTTGTCCGCTTTGTCTAAAACCTAATAAATTATGTACTTCCTATTGAATCACTCTATCTATTAAAAAAAACCGCATCAAAATCCGTTGCGTAGTTTTAAAGATTTAAGCATACAAAGAGACATAGGGACAGAGAAAGCGACTTTGTTTTATACTATGTAGTGATAGTGAAGCTTGAAGAAAACGATATATCTACAGATTCAGCAATATTAAAGAGATAAACTATAAACAAAATATTAATCCTATAAACTCTGTGATATTATAAATTCGAAAGTGTGTTTGTTTGATTATTTTTGTTTCTTTATTTCTTCGTCACGTTCATGTCGTAACTGAGCGATTTAATAGGTATGTGAAATGTTTCAAAATATAAAATTTTTGCATCGAAGTTACTTTATGCCGTGGAATTACATCTCATACCGATAGGAATTTTATTATTGAATTTATATACCTATCCAAGCGTAAACAGGAACAAAAAATATGATAAAACAACAGAAAAACATTTTGATGAGTCCCATATAATATTGCCTTCTAAATTTCGATGCTATTTATAACGTAGATGTATTGACTCCCTCTGGGCTGTTATTTAGTTTATTATCAGTAATGTACTACGCTCGTCGCTATTAGTTAATTCCCAAAGTACTTGTAACTTTGTAGCAGGCTTATTTAGTACATGGGATCTAATCCTGTTTCGTACTTGAGATTAATGAATAATAGAATTTAGAAATGATAATATCACTTATATTGTGTTAGTAAACTTCTTATAACTCAAGAACGGTAGATATAATTTAAATATTTTTATTTTGTTAGCTGAAGACCGAGCTCTATGGCGTGCCTTAGGAGAGGCCTATGTCCAACAGTGGACGGAAAAAGGCTTAAGAGAGAGAGAGAGAGAGAAGTGTAAAGGGGAGCCGGAACGAGATGCTATTAAAAATGTGACCTATTTGTTTCAATAAGTTTATGTAGTTTTTTTTAACTGCTATAATGTCATAACAACAAAAAGCGAAAGAAGTCATTGAAGAAGTTAAAAACAATTTCATAGGTACTACAATATAAAAATGTACAAAAAAAAACTATAAACCGCGTGAAAGTTGTATGCAAACACTATTTTTGTGCATGTAATCGCCTCTTCATTGAATACATTATATTTTAACCTCTTTAAAAACATTAAACGATTTGCATTTTCAGTTCATTTAAAAGTTAACTGTGATAGATACTATAATCTAATAAAGTCCTTGGAATTAAGTTTCTCGAATCTCGTGTTACACGCAAAAGAACGTTCTTGATTAATTATGCCTTATATCGTAAATGCAGTTCACTGCATTATTTGTAATGCAGTTTTGTGGTTAAGTGTTAATTTACTTTGAAAATGTACTGAAAAATTAGGATTCGTTGTTAAAGATAATATTTTTTTTTATATCTAGTGCTGACAAAACAAAGGTCTCATTTACGAAGCCAATTCAATGTTTAGAGTGATTGCAGTGAAGTTTTGCGTAGTTGAGTTTAAGTTCAATTTGTTTTTCATCGTCTAGACTAGTCTATATCTCTGTATAAGATAAGAAAGTTGGATAAACTACATGTAAGTCTTTTATATGAATTTATCTCAATATAAATTTATTAATTGCTTCTTATCAAGAACCTACATAAATAAATTTCGAATAAATACCACTACATTCCAAAAATTATAAGTAATAATACTATTTATTGAAGATACTAAATGTGTCCCGCGTTTTTACCCGTATTGTTCCGCTCCTATTGGTCTTAGCCTGATGACATATGTATAGCCTATAGTCTTCCTCGATAAATAGATTATCTAACAGAGATATAATTTTACAAATCAGACCAGTAGAGCGTTAGCTCTACTATTAAGTACCTATTCTGTGCCAGTAGTTCCTGTGATTAGATAGATAGATAGATAGATAGATAGAAACATTTATTTAACTCCACAATACTTATATAACGTACACAATACAATTTAAATTAATAATGAAAACACAGATAACAAACAATTTCAAACAAATAAAAAACAAGTAAACAATTAAAATAACGATAGGTAACAATCTTATTAGTACAGAAAAAAAAAATAATAATAATAATAAAAATTAATGTGAGAAACAGTAAGTGGAGCCAAACCAGGTAGCCACTCAGTATATGTTGCAACACAGTTGCAACACTGATTTTCAGTGGCCCCTCTCTGTAGTGATTGGAGCGGCAGTACGTTCGCAAATATATTATATTATAATTAGAACATGTAAATAAAAAACACAAGATATACATACACATAAATAAATTTCAGATTTTTCAACAATAACAATACAATACATAATAATACAATAACAATACATAATAATCAGATAGAATGATAATATACCTACATAATATTAAATATGCTACGACCTAATGAAAAATACGCAACTAAGGCTGGATTTTGAACTCCTGTAAGAGATATTTTTTATATTTAATTTTAAAAGAGTTTAATGTGTTGGAGTTTAATATTGGTGGTGGAAGATTGTTCCAACACTTAGTTGCGGAGTATTTGAAACTTCCCCTGAAGGCAATTGTGAAACTCCTCGGCATGGCAAGTTTATGAAATGAGGAACGGGTGTCATAGGCGCTGCCTTCCCCCATCCAGGTTAGTTTATCGTATAGATATTTCGGGGCTTTCGTTATAACCACTCCAAAAAGGAGTGACGCGAGGTGCAACCGCCTACGATATTCCATTTTAAGGCACCTAGCCTCTACCAGGTACGGAGTAATATGGGTCCTGGGAGGAATATCCCAACAAAAACGCGCACACGCGTTTTGAACACGCTGTATCGCATTCTTGCTACGGCATAATAACCTGGGACCATACATAACGTCGGCATAATTGAACTTGGAGAGTACCAGACTCTCACAGAGTCGGATTCGTACATCGACGTTTAGGTGTTGTCGAATGCGATACAGGAGCTTAAGTCGATAAAAACAATTAGCTATAGTTGTATTCACATATTTTTCGAAACGAAGGTTTTCATCGAAGATCACTCCTAAATTTCGAGCCTCATTTACGCGTTCTATAGAATTATTTTCAATGAAAATAATTGGGTTCTCACACTCAATCCTACGGACCATATTAGGAGTGCCTAAAACCATATATTTTGTTTTATCCTTATTAAGCACCAGTGAGTTCTCGCGAGACCAAGCTGATATACGATCTAGATCGCTGTTAAGTTTTGCGGTTGATGCAGCTGTCTGTGAGGGATCAAATGAAATATATAATTGAATGTCATCAGCATAGGCATGGTACTTACAGTGCTGTATACAATCAAAAATATCGGCACTGTAGAGAATATACAGCAATGGACCGAGTATAGATCCCTGAGGTACACCCCTGGTTACTGGTGTACACTGAGAAAATGAAACTGATCCGTCCTCCTTGTTCACGGCAACCGTTTGGCACCGTTTACCACTGAGGTAGCTACTGAACCACGCCACCGACTGCGAACTGAAACCATAAAATGTTAGCTTGGATAACAGCAATGGCACATTGAGAGTATCGAAAGCACGTGAGTAATCTAGCAACACCAACAACGTACCCTTGCCACTATCGTGCGCGCTCAAAATATTGTCCAGCACGTCAGTCAACGCCGTAGCCGTACTTCGGTTCTTACGAAAACCGGATTGTAATTCAGGCAATATATTATTGCCCTCAAGATACGCCATCAATTGCTTATGCACAACTTTTTCAAGCACCTTTGACAGACAGGGCAGAATGCTAATCGGGCGGAGGTCTTTATCAGCTAAGGGATTTTCTTTTTTGGGGATAGGTTTTACAAGTGCATGTTGCCATAATGCTGGAAAGGTACTGGATGATATAGAACTGTTAACAATGTCCGTTAGCACCGTTAAGGTCATAGACGTTGTTAGATGGAACATGTCTAGTGATATATCATCAACACCAATGGCTTGTGATTTTAACTCTTGTAAAGCTTTTAAAACAGTGTCCTGAGACACTGGCTTTAGATTAAAAGAAGCGTCACTATGACGATAATGTTGATATCTCGTAAGTGTTTGGGGGAGAACATGATCGTGTCCAGGTATGTCAAGAAAATGAGCACTTAATTTGTTTGGGTCGCGGAGATGCGTTGGAAGGATAGGGTCTGACCTCTGTTTGACATTAACCTGAGCCTTTATATGTTTCCATAACACTTGCGAGTTTTTAATATTAGCATTGATGAAAGTGTCAAAGTATACCGTTTTTTCGCGAAAGATAGCCGAATTTACATACTTTTTAAGTTCAGTGTAAAACGCTTTATGACAAGACTTTTTAGATCGTCGAAAAGCATCATGAGCCACATCCCGACGCCTCATCATCATTTTTATATTGTAGGTCAACCAAGGAGGATATTTATGTTTTATACAGATAGTCTTTTTGGGTGCATGGAGATCAAAAACATATAAAATAAGAGCAGTTAGAGCGGTCACTTTGTCATTGACATCATTCAAACCAGAAATAAACTCCCAATCTAAGGACCGTAGTGTTTTGTTGAAATCCTCCAAGTTGATATCTTTAATTGGCCTTGATGAGATCCACTTTGGTGTCGGCTTATCAATTTTGAAGTCAAAAGTGCATGAAACAAATGCGTGACCACTAAGGTCCTTGATATAGTCTATTTCAGTATTCAATACAGTGGCATTAGTACACACCAAATCAAGTAACGTTTCACTCGTATTCGTAAAATGCGTAGGATTAGAGATAATCTGCTTTAAGTTGGTAGCAATTAAGAAATCATTTAATTTTTGGTAATTAATGTGATTTACATCTAAAAAATTTACATTGAAATCTCCGACAAGAATAATATTATCACTCCATATGAATGAACCCACAGATTCCATTAAAGCTGCCAAAAATAGATCTATCGACATCCATGGCGGTCGATATGCCGTGCCGATGACAATAGTTACACGACGCACCACTACCTTAATCCACATCTGCTCAACCTCATAATTACTAGGGTGAGACAATGTACGTGCATTAATGCCATTCCTAATATAATATCCTACACCTCCACCACGGGAACGAACACTCGGAGGGCGTGGTACATGCCGGAGACAATACCCGGGGACACGAGGTGCACGACCGCTTTCTCCTTCCCGGAGCCAAGTCTCGTTAATGGCCAGCAGGTCCACACCGTGTCGGTCCATCGCGACTAGAAACTCATCATGCCGAGTACCAAGGGATCCAGGATTTAGCAAACCAATTTTAAGTTTATTTTTAAGACCAAACATCATTTACAATACAATAGCACAAAATACAAATAATATATAGGTAGGAGTAGTTTAAAAAGATAATTTGAATACGATGCTTTAAAAAGAAATAATATTAGAATTAATATGTTCAGTGGAACGACATGATAAGCTTGAAATATGTAATATAATATAATATAATTACATGTAGTATAGAATATAGATAATAATATGAATAAAATACATTTTAATACATTTACACAGCAATAAAATTTGTAAATATTTTGAATTCGTCTACCGCCCAATACGTGACAAAATAGCATAATAAAGAATAAAAAAGAAATAACTACTACTTCCACGTAATATCTACAACAATAACCGTGTCTTAAATATTTAATACTATAGATTGTCATTTTTTTGCCTACAAAAAATAAGAATCCATACATATTAACATACAATAGTAGACAGCACACAACTATTATGAAATGATTGTTGAAGTTATAAAAAATGATGATGACAATAGTAATTAATGAGTGAATAAGTTCATGATATTGATTACAGGCTAGTTCTAAACAACTTATTATTATAGTTAGCAACAAATTAATCTTTACCAAAAACACTATCTATATCCCCTATTGATTGTATATAACAAATTCTTGAATTAGAGTCTTTTCTAGCATATATTCGACCACCCCTAGTCCATATAAAACGCCAATCATGTCCCTTTTGTCGTGCTAAATAGAACAGATTGCGATTCGTACGAGTTAGATGTTCATTTATATAAAACCGGTTTGTTGTTGTGCCTATCCCAGTACCGGCCGTGTCCGCGCCGCGTCGCACGCGCGCCGCGCGTAGAAGCTCGTCTCGCAGATGCCGTCTAGATAAGCGAACGACAATCGCGCGTGGTTTTGAAGTGACGTTAGAACTCTGGATAGTGTTTTGATGACGACGTAGACCAACGCGTTTAGCAGATACTATATCATGTTCACTCAACTCGACCCCTATTTTTTGTGCCAGCGTAATCACTACATGTATAGGGTTTTCATTACTGGACTCAACTACACCTGTTACTTCCACATCGTTGAGTAGGTTTAGTTTTTTAGTTTTTATTAGCGCGTTGCAAACAAACTCTTCAGCTTTACATTATAGTGTGATTATAGTATAAATTACTAAAACGGCACATTAATTGACCAAAGAACATTTGAAATATACAAAACGATTATTCATAGTATAATAGCAGTATAATAGACGTAATTACTACACCATTAATATTCCGGACAGTTACTTAATAGACAAATGGTTCCTTGTTTGGACATTAGACGAAGGCAGGTGCTTGTCTTGGGATTAACATAGGTACAGATGTTGTATGGTTTTACTTGTCGTTTTGATCTTAGCGTGATGATATATAGCCTTCCTCGATGAATGGGCTATCTAACACTGAAAGAATTTAACAAAACAAGAAAACAAACATTTTGCGTTTCATTTTTACTATTATTAGTTAAATGCAAGTTAAATGATATAGATATTAATTATGACGGTTCAAACGTCAAGATATTAAATGATTTAATAATCGAATTCGTAAATGATGAAGGTATTTCTAATACAATGTCCTAAATTGATTTACTCAATGGAAATTGAAGGAATGTAGGCAAGGCTTAAGAGAATTCCCAATTAATTGAATCACAAGGGTTTGTGCGACAAAAGCCTTAATTAGTGAAATTGTAACCCTACATGTGTACATAGGAACGCATTAAATTTGTCATAAATATTTATTTGGATATTAATATCTATGGATGTAGTGATAAGTTAGTTTTTGCTTCAGACAATGCTCATATTATTATGTCATATTATGCTTCCCAAATCTCAATATAATTTGTAGGCTGGGTAAAATATTATGTAAACAATTTGTAACATTCGTGTATAAAAATAAATTTAATTTCATGAAATACAACATTTCATTATGTTCTACAAATCATACAATTTAAATATAAATATAACAACTGCATGTTTTTATAAACAAACATGACTAAAATTGTTGAGTTTTTGGAAAATATTAATTTTAAGTTTTAACTTACAAAACCGAAAACTCCTTATCTTATAGATTATTTACCTACTAGTTAACTCCCTACTGCCCATAACATATTATTATGTCCCAAGACACAAGTATTTCACTTAGTTTGGGACCCACTGTCGTACATTAATTTTAAAATACAAATGGACAAATAAATACAAATATGATACCTATATCATAAGTCACTCTACAGGCATATAATAAGCGACGAATTTAACATTAAATAGATTTTAATATTCAATTATTCTTTACTAGCGAGGATTTATTTTTGTAAAGGTTGAGAATTCTACAGAAATGCTTATCACATTAATTAGAGAATGGGGTATTTGTTCGTCTATTGTAATATCTGTTCGAGTGGAAATCGTTTATTTGGATTCTACGAAAGGTCCAGTTTGATGTTTCATTTCATGTCCTCTTATTTGAAGATATGTAATATATGATAGATTTATATCTATGCAAATGATTCTATAGTCAATGTCAAATCAGGAAATCTTAATTGTATTTCATTGTAATAAAGGTATCTAGATAATATATAATGATAATATCTATAATGATTAATCTGTCGTCTAGGTTAAGTTATTAATTACCTCCATCTTTTAAATTATAAAAGTAATTATAGCATAATATACTCCAAAACCTACAATACCACAAAATGACAGAAAGGGTTAAATCGACTTTACCAAGTACCCAAAGATCTTACGATTGATAAACTTGCACATTATAACCATACATTATTCGAATTAACCCGTAACTTGCCTGTACGCGGGTGTTAAGATCCCAAGTTCCCAATGTCCAAATGTGTTTAGGGTACAGAACTTAGTCAATGGTGGATTAGTAATCTCGTAGAGTGGAAAGATACCGTTTTGGAGAAGATTGTATTAAATTTGTACTTGTATTATTATGCAGATTTAAAGCTCGACTACTGACTATTCCAATGAATAAATTCAATTTCAAATATTTATTTATTCAATTGCACTTCTGAATCGTCATCGTTTTATAATTTACCACCGGTTTGGATTAATTATTCTATTGTATTTTAGAAGGTGAGTATTTTTAACATGTTTTTTTTTTTTCAAAGAAATTTATTATATTCCGTCGGTAAATATTTAGTCATTTAATAAAATGATTGCGGAAACAAAATAACTTTGTTTGCACCTTAAAAGACTACAACAAAAAATATTTTTAATTAATAAACAACGAGAAATATAATTCAAACTAAACCCTTTACTAATCCCGTGTGTGTACGCAAACAACACCTGTATTTAAGTGCGTTATTAAAATTTCACATCACACCCGGGCTAGGGTTAATATACTCGCTATAAACCCACCTCTAGAGTGTCATATAACGTTAGTGTTGCTAAAATACCTCAACCGTTATACCGCCTCTACACGCTCGTGCGAACAGCGAATACGTTTATGTGAGCGGTAAAATATGCATTCGTCCTTCTTCGAATGTGTGAATGCGGCATTATGTTAGGAGTTTAGTAAGGAATATAACTCGCGACGATGGAGTATCGAATCAAAATTTCCATTGACTGATTATATGTATATAGCGTATATCATGGTCAATATTGTTTTGAAAATATTGGGAAAATTGTTAATTTGCATGTTTTTTTTTTAATTTTGACGTAATGAAAGCTTTCATAATAAATAGATTACCTATTTTAGATATATAAATAATCATTATCCGTTATCCGTGAGATTCATTTCAATAGTCAACCACAATGCAAATTAATATTAATGATAGAGCAGCACAGTAATCGCAGTATCACACAAAACCAAAGCATAAAGCATGCTATTTATGAACTTAACATTAAAAGCTTGCACAGACAAATACGGTCTGTCAAACATTGCTAAACTCCGATCTTACCCCCGGGGAGGTGAAAAGTCAAATTGAAAGCATTTTCAAAGTCGAAGTTGTGTGCATCTACGAATCCCTACCGATTTGAATATCTCACCGAGGAAACTTATTTCGCGGGACTCAGATATATCCGTACGATGTGCATTTGTTTATATTGTGCGGGAAGTTATATTAAAATGTTCGCTCGCTTCGCTTCGGTTTTGAGTGGGTTTATATTGAGAGGAAGGAATGAATCTTGAAACGGTTTGGTTTTCCGTAATTATTGCAGATATCAAAAAACTTTAAACTGATATCTAAAGCCCTTTACCTAATGAGTAAAACGACAATAATAACTTTTTAAAATAAAACGGGAAATATCCTAAAAAATTACATCAAAGACGCCCATACATTTAATATGGTAGTAAAGTAAAGGACGACTCTAGAGCGCAGTCTAAATGTTTTAATATCTTGTTCGCCTAAATAACTAACATCAACACTGAAATCAATAATTTGTAGAGACGTACTGTCAAGGATTATATGAAATTATGGGTTTTAAAGTTACTAGCATAATATTTTAGATGATGAAAGAAGATGAAAAACGAAAAATACATAAACTATTCTCAGCGTAAAGACAAGTAATTTATAAACTGCATATATTACATCTATCATGGACAATTTCATATTACGGAATAATATTTATACGATCAAACGTGTCGAGACCCAGTACGGATTTCACACTCGAGTGGTGTAAAAGTGATTGATCTTGAGTTTTTCTCGAACGGTAGTAACAAATGATTGGTGCTATTTGGTAGAGTCTTTTATGTAAGCTAGTGTCACTAATGTAAATGTATTGTTATGTTTGTGGAGCAAACACGCATCATCTGTTAATGGTAGATAGACAAATAAATAAATAAATAAATATTTCAGTACAATTTTCACACACGGCACGATCTGATCCCATACTAAGCTTTCGCTTGTGTTACGGAAACCAAAACCAAACATACATATTATATAACTAGCTTTCCGCCCGCGGCTTCGCCCGCGTTTTCAAAGAAAAACCCGCATAGTTCCCGTTCCCGAGGGATTTCCGAGATAAAACCTATCCTATCTCTCAAGTTGGAACGAACTGCACATGGTGTGCGAATTTTATTATAATCGGTTAAGTGGTTTAGGAGTCCATTGAGGACAAACATTGTGACACGAGATTTATATAATATATTAAGAAGAAAGATTTTAAATAAATACTGATATAGATAATTAACACCCAGACACAGAGTAAACATCTATGTTCATCACACAAATAATTTCCCCGGGTGGGAATCGAAGCCACGAAGGCTTGGATGGCAGAGCCACTACCAACTAAGCCAAACGGTCAGTCATAATGCTGAATGAAAAACTGTTGAACTGCTTAATTACCTAGCAGAAGTTTTTCTTCCATATTTTGGACCTTGAGTCGTCGGTATCAATGTATGTATAATAATCAAATCTAATAATGTAATGTTACTGACAAATTGTAGTTTCACTTTCATTATGAGGAAAAACTTTTACTATGTATTGTTTCTTCTTGATGGAAGAACATTTGAGACCAGTATAACTTCTTGAAGGAACAACGTTTTAGACTATAAATATTGTAGTATTTAGAATAATATTCCTTGACCTAGTTCACTGTTCAGTCTATTCATCCTAACCATAGATCCTGACTACTCATGTCCAAGCAAGGTACTAAAATCCCATCCTGTTTTCACACACACAATATATCAAGGCAATGGAGTAGAATTGGCAACAACGCTCCATTTGTTGCTTGCCAAGAACATTCGACTTTGATAAAACTTTTATATTTTATATTTTCTACCTCTGCATACGTTTTCTGCATAGACGTAGGAAATTTTTAAATACATACTATATGTGGTATTCGGTAAAGAATGAAGATTTTGTTTGTTTGTTTGCTTGAACGCGCTAATCTCAGAAACTACGGGTCCGATTGGAAAAATTATTCCACTGTAAGATAGTGCATTTATCGAGGAAGGCTAGTGACGGTATGACTTATGGGAGCGGAGCAATACGGGAAAAACAGCACGGCATAGCTAGTTAAGAATTTAAAAAAAGTTATATTTCATGTTTTTTGTAAATTATATTTTTTATTATTTTGTAGGTAAATTATTATTGCCTTTATTGTTGTTAAGTCATATACCTATTCCTTAAACATAAGTGTGTAATGTGTATATAGATCTACATCATAGTAAACATAATTAATCATTAGTGGTTTACTGTAGACATATAGTTCAGAGTGGTCTAGTATTTACACACTATAGATGATAGATGGCGTGGAGTGTCCCTTACGATAAGAGTTATAGATTTATTAGATTGTTAGTTTGGTGTCATGAGGGATGATGTTTGGTAATATGAAAGGAAGACACTTTCAAGATTTATAATTTTACTTCGTAGCTATATTTTAAATTACTTATGATTACGCTTTGCATTGTTGAGTCGTAGAGTCCCTCTTAAACTTAGAAACCTAGCACAGTGTATTCACATTAAATAATTATAAGGTAGAAATGTGTGTATGTGTTATGTATGAGCGTCTATATCTGTGTTTGTGTAGTGTGCATTAAATAAAATAACAAATAAAAATCAACAATTTATTCAACTAACAAATCAATAGTAAGAATACAGATTCCGGCCCGGGTAACCGCCATAATATCCTCTGCTGTAGTACGGCCGGTACGTGCCATAAGATCCGTAGCCGTTCCCGTAACCGCCGCCGTAACCGCTGCCGTAACCGTAGCTTGGGTATTGACCGTAACCGGAGTAGTAGGGACGGCTATAAAGGTAGCCCTGGGCAAAGCCGAGGGCTACCATGAGGCACGCGAAGATTAGGAGGGATTTCATCTGAAATTAAGTTTTATTTTGATGAAAATTAGCAAAAAATACATCACATTTAAAAGCATGTTTGTCGAAATAATGTATTTATTAGTTTCTAATAAATTTCACATTTCACTCATTTTGCTTGGTTTTTGGATTTCATTTTGGTATTTTTTTGCAACGATGTAGGTAGGACTTACATCATTCCGAAATAGATAAATAGTATTTTTTTATCAGCATAGTTAAATAATAAAGTAAAAGTATTTTAAACGTTTACTCAAATAAAAATTGAACACCTTTAAATATCTCTAAATACTGTAGAATTTTCCTAATAATCGTTAATAATATTTAAAAAAAAATTCTTACCTTGACACCAGTTTTCCAACAGAAACCAATGTACTATAACTACAGATGAAATAAATTTCCTTATATATAAAATTTTCTTATCATTACATTACTCAGTTATCACAATAAATCGATTGATTCATTAAAAGACGATCATACAAAGTGGAAACTTCTTAATTGTAGTTTTTTTTTTTATGACATCATTTTTAAAAAATGCATCGGGTAATTCCCGATTCATCAGATAATTATTCCTAAACTAAACAACATTAATATTGTGAGTAGGTACGTATAACGATACAAATATTAAATATATTTTCCTAGTAGGTACTGAAGTTGCACTAAACACTAAACACTAGTTGCACTAAATACTATGCTAACAATCAAGGTTTGCTTGTAATACAGTTATAGTTATTATGATTATATAGGTTTATATTTCAGTGGGTGAATTCACTTACATTCTTCAATTAAAATATGTCTTAACAATACTACACTAACAATAACAAACCTTTTATTTTATTTCATTATAAAACGCATTTAATAAATGCAATGTAAAATAAGTGTTACAAACATATTATTATCAATTTTCTAGAACTTTCCAAACTATTAGAAACTTATGCATAGACGTAGGAAAATTTTGAATATTACATGTGGTATTCGGTAAAGAATAATAAATACGATTCATCTGTACTAATATAATAAAGCTGAAGAATTTCTTTGTTTGCTTGAACGCGCTAATCTCAGAAACTACGGGTCCGATTGGAAAAATTATTTCACTGTAAGATAGTGACGGTATGACTTATGGGAGCGGAGCAATACGGGCAAAACAGCACGACATAGCTAGTTAAGAATTTAAAAAAAGTTATATTTCATGTTTTTTGTAGGTAGGTAAATTATTGCCTTTATTTTTGTTAAGTCATATACCTATTCCCATGCCTATTCCATAAACATAAGTGTGTATCTAGATCTACATCATAGTAAACATAATTAATCATTAGTGGTTTACAGTAGACATGTAGGTAGCTCAGAGTGGTCAAATATTTACACACTATAGAACCATATGGATGATAGATGGCGTGGAGTGTCCCTTACGATAAGAGTTATAGATTTATTAGATTGCTGATATGGTGTCATGAGGGATGTTGTTTGGCAATGTGAAAGAACGGTCGAGATTAATCTTTATTGTAACTGTGCTTTTAGCGTATTCTCACATTCATTAAAAGGAGATGGAAATATAGTTTATTTATTTATTCAAATTAAATACACACAACAGGCCACGATCTTGCCGGGTCCATAGGCGCCATATCAATTTTACGAGCAGATCGCAACCCAACAAAATGTGTACAATTACAATACTACAATGGGATACAGCTTAAAGTTATCTAAAGCGTATTACAATAATTTCATATTTAAAAATCCGATAATTCAATATTACATATAAAAGAAAGACAATAAAAATAATGGTTACATTACACAATACATTAACAACAAAACTAGGACATCATTTCAAGTTTCGACAGATATGTTCTTTGAATATGTTTATAGTTATGTGTAAGTGCATGTGTATCTCTGTGTGTGTGTGCGTCTATATCTGTGTTTGTAAAAGTGTTTTAAATAAAATAACATCATTAAAAATCAACAATTTATTCAACTACCAAATCAATAGTAAGAATACAGATTCCGACCCGGGTAACCGTCATAATATCCGGCCGGCCGGTACGTGCCATAAGATCCGTAACCGTTGCCGTAATCGCCGCCGTAACCGCTGCCGTAACCGTAGCTCGGGTATTGACCGTAACCAGAGTAGGGACGGCTGTAGAGGCAGCCCTGGGCAAAGCCGAGGGCTACCATGAGGCAAGCGAGGATTAGGAGAGATTTCATCTGAAAGTTAGTTTTATTAATACACATCACCAATAAAAATCAGCAGTGAATATGTTTTTTTTATCAATTTTAAGCGGTTTTGTCGCAATAATGTATTTATTTGTTTCTAGTTTCACATTTCACTCATTTTGCTTAGTTTTCGGATTTCATTTTTGTATGTATTTTGCGACTATGCATGTGTATGTATGATGTCATACTGAAATACAGTAAATCCATACTAATATTATAAATGCGAAAGTAACTCTGTCTGTCTGTCTGTTACTCACTCACGCCTTAACTACTGAACCAATTTGCATGAAATTCGGTATAGAGATATTTTGATACCCGAGAAAGGACATAGGCTACTTTTTACCCCGGCCCCCGGGACATAGGATAGGTTTTATCACGGAAATTCCACGGGAACGGGAACTATACGGGTCTTTGACTGCGCGAGCGAAGCCGCGGGCGGAAAGCTACTTATATATGTATATATTTAATATTTATTTTTATGTAAGCTAGTGTCATTAATGTGAACATAAATGTATTGTTATATTTTAGCATAAAAGATATTTTAAAATGTATTTCTAAAATGTTTACCTAGGTACTTAAAATATAAAAATTGAACACCTTTAAATATCTCTAAAAACTTTAGCATTTTTTTTTTCTGAGTAATACAATATTTAAAAGACAATTCTTACCTTGACACCAGTTTTCCAACAGAAACCAATGTACTATATCTACAGATGAAATAAATTTCCTTATATATAAAATTTCCTAATTATTACATTACTCAGATACCACAACAAATGGATTGGTTCATTAAAAGATGATCATACAAAGTGGAATTATAGTTTTTTTAAAGACAACATACTTAAAAAATGCATCGGATAATTCCCATACAGATAATTATTACTTAACTATGCAACATTAATATTGTGAATTCGTATAACGACACAAATATTAAAAATATTTTACTAGTAGTGGAGTTTATCAATCAAGGTTTTTTTTGTAATAGTTATAAGTATTTTAAAACATTGTTTTTTATTTCAGTGGGTAAATACGAAATTCACTTACATTCTTCAATTAAAATATGTTTTAACAATACTACACTAACAATAACAAACCTTTTATTTTATTTCATTAAATAAGTGTATAAAATAAGTGTTACAAACATATATCGATCTTTTATAAAATATCACAAATATTTCGTCAATTTTCTAGAATGTTCCAAACTATTGGAAACTTATGCATTTAATCTCAAGGAATACGTTCATATGAGTGAGGAAATGAAAACGCTTCGCTGAATACCAAGCAAGGCGTAATGTATTGAACTTTTTATAAAAACATCGAGTTTATAGAATAAATCAAATGTATTGGAGTTGTCTTACGTGTGAGTTATATTTATGTGTTGAGTTTTTTACATCTTACTAATATCATAAATGTGTCTACATTTCTTATTATAAAGATACTTTGTATTTTTAAAACTTATTGTTTATACGAGTTATTAAGAGATTGTCTTTAAGTTTTCATTTTCGTTTTCACCAGTAGAAAGTTAGATAATTTCTGAGTAACAAACATACTGCCATGCCGGTTTCACAACTTTATTTTTGTACTGTATAACTTAATTATTAGTAAATAATTTATGAAAATGTAATAAAAAAGTGTTAAATATGCTATCAGGGACATTGTCAGCAAGCGCGAGCGGTGAAACTTAGTTTTACCCAGATAAAATGGAAAGTTAAGCGTTCAATATAAAATTATGTAAATTGTAATTATGGAAAAATCTCTAGAGCATCTGATTCATAATAAATTTCACGAAGAACTATTACCAGTTATTAGGATATTAAGGATCTATAAGAACACTAGCAATCTATTAACGCATATAAAATGCTATAAAAAATATTATCAACTCCATAGACAGCCTTTTGAAAGTCAAAATAGTATAAAATTGCATTCATTTGAATGGGAACCGAGGCTAGCGCCGATGTTCATGAAATAACGCTTTCAACTGAATATCAACTGTTGCAGGCTGGATTGAAGTAATACATTCTATACTAGCTTTCACCCACGACTTGCTTGCTATGCAATTTTAGTTATGTTAAGTATCCTGCGTACAAATGTGCAACTTCTGTTTAATGATGTGCTTTATGGATATCGTATGTCTAATAGGTAAGTGGTATTAGTGCATCGTTTCATTACTTGAAGATTAGTTTTTTATGGATATTGAAGGAACGTTAAGACGAGGTATTACCTAGTGTAAAAAATTGAGATATACCAATTCATGTATTTACACTATCATATATTTTACTGGAGAAGGGAATAGTGATTTGATCTAATTTAGATAAATAGCGATTTGATTAGATTAATTATAATTAGTATTTAACTATATAACAAAAATAAAACATATTGTGTGTTTATGTGCATTGTGCAGTGCACATTTCAAATTAACGCACATACGCATTTTAAATGTAATATTCATCTATAAATTGAAAAAGCAACTTAAAAAGTACAGTCAATTAAAATTAAAACAAATAAAATCATCACATTTCTAATCATTTATTCGAACAAGCCATATCAATAATCATTGTGCCAATTTCTTGGATTTGCACTATCCTCAGGGATACCCAGGGGAATATCCCCCATTGGAATATCCATTACCAGGGTAATCCCCATTAGGGTATCCCCCATTAGGGTATCCCCCATTAGGGTATCCTCCATTAGGGTATCCCCCATTTCCCCCGTATATCCCAGGGGACCTTGAAGGAAATCTAGGATCGTATCGGGGTATAATTACTCGGTTGTACCGCTTGTTGTGATGGTACCGGCGTCTAGCTGATACCGAAGCAAATAAAAACAGAGCTACAGAAAATAATATGAGTTTTATGTTCATCTGAAAAAAGAAATATTTGTATTTACATCTTATTAGTTTGTTAATGCGATAGTAAGAAAAGATAAATGAATTAAAATGGATGATCGGATGTAGATTACGTTTGGAAATCTTTTGCCAATGCATTAAAATTAATTTAAGAATAATTATATTATGATAATAAAAATAAAACAACAATTTACCTTTGTAACAGGATTATCCAATGAAACAAGCAAACAACCGTAATTTAGTTCTTTTATACCGATAGTTAGTCTAATAATAGAATATTAAAAATCTATTAACACAAATCGATAGAGCGATTATGATGTTAACCGTAAAAACAAATAAGTTGTAGATATGGTTATATTATATTGCATATCCTTTATTATTTGAGTTTTAAGAAATAATTATTTTTAAAACATTTTAGAGATTACCAGTTAAGCTTTGGCATGATAAATCGACTTTAAACTACGAAATGCCGGTTTTCTAATACCTTTCTATGAATTTAGAAGCTATTAACACTGTTCAATTTTAATTTATTCACTCATTAGCTAGAATCACAAATTAGCAAATTAGCACAGTGCAAATTAATTAGTATTTTCATATTAAACAGGCGCTTGGAAATTATTTTCCATTTGTCTGCAAGTGCATGGGAAATTAGTTCAATTAGTATTTTCAATAATTAAACAGCTATAATTTAAATGTAATATCGTGTTACATTGTTTTTAATTTTAATGAGATAATTTTGAAATTGTAGTTCATTTGCAATCTACACTGAGTCAATTTCAAGTTTTGTGGTTACGAGATACGATTTGGCAGTGAGACAGATTCGTTTCGGCACTTATTTTATTTGTTTAATGGATAATTTCATTCACAATAATCCTCTCTTGTCATCTTGAAAGTATTTACTTTTAATATTCTTAAGAACATGTGTTCTTAGGTATGTACCTAACTAAGGTAGATGTTTTTTCGATTTATGTAAAAAATGTTTAATAAGTTAAAGGGCAGTGACAAAGTGATTCCCTGAATGTTAATACATTTTATTTTTGTAAAAATCTTGTAGAAAAAACTGTAAACTTACTGAAAGAACTAAAGCATAGCAAAAAAACTAACTTTTTACATAGTTCTATTATATGTTTTTTCAGATGAAGTATCTAATAATATTATGGCTTGCGGTGGCGTCTGCGGCAATGCAGATGCAATGGGACCTATCTGGGCAAAACCGACCAAATTATGATGATCACACATCACAAGGACGAGGCTTCTTGCATCAGCTCTTTTATCATCGGCCGAGTTATATTTCGCAGAGACCGATGTATTCAAAAGTTAATGTTAATGATTTTAAAGTCGGTTCGCCACTATTGGAAGTGTATAGACGGAGATTGTCTCGTGGTGGTTGGATTAACTCTTAAATAAATGAAACAAAATTGCATATTTTGAAAAAAATATTAACAATATTGAATTAATCATGTCTATAGCAACCCTAAAGTCTATAATTTAAAAATGTAGAGTAAAATCAATCCAAGAATTTCGTCCTTGTATAATTTTACTTATTCTTATTGTTTGTCGCCAGTTATTGTTAGTAAAATGTATAATAAATGTTTTGCCTCTTGTTTTGTGTTTTATTTTTGATTAATTAACTCTTTAAGGATGTCTCATTGTTTTAGCACAAACAATTTAAATACATTCGGTCCTACACATTACATTCTTCTACGCAAAAAAAAAGTACAAGCTCTCCTTATACTTTTTTCTGTAAAGCATAGGTAATATACATAGTAAAGAAAAAGGCAAGTTCAATTTCAATATTTATTCAAACTACAATTAAATTTATTAATATACAATTCTAAGTGGTGAATTTGATACTCTTCTATAGGGATACAAATTCTTTCTGACTGGATATACAGCCTGATTCCAACCACGCTGTATGGGAAAACGGAATGGTATTCTATCTAGATTCAGGTTTTGGAATGACTTTTGGAATAAACTTTGTAATGGGCGTTGGTATACTCTTTGTAATTGATTGTTTTCACTTTGGAATGGATTGCGGTATGAACTTTGTATCGGGCTGCGGTATGAATTGTCTATTGGGCTGAGGTACGAATTTTGTAATGGGCTGCGGAAGGAACTTTGTATCGGGCTGCGGAAGGAACTTTGTATCGGGCTGCGGTATGAACTTACGATTGGGCTGCGGTATGAATTTTCTATTGGCCTGAGGTACGCATTTTGTAATGGGCTGCGGAAGGAACTTTGTAAGGGGCTGCGGTAGGAATTTTGTATCGGCCTGCGGTATGAACTTTCTATCGGGTTGCGAGTTACATTTTGAAATTTATCGCGGTCATTTCGTAGGGGCTCTTCACTTGTAGTTTCGATTGGATTACGGTATAAATTTTGAATTGGTTGCTTTTCAATTTGGAAGGGGCTGCGATATATATTTTGTAATGGCTTGTGATTTGCAATTTGATATGTGTTGTGATTAATACTTTCAATTGGATTTCGATAAAACGTTTGAAGTGGGCTTTGCCTATCAATTTGGAAGGGATTGCGGTATGAAGATTGTAACGGGCTACGGTACAAGCTTTCTAATGGGTTTTGCTTTACAATTTCGAATGGGCTGCGATTTAAAATTTCAATTGGAGTACGATATAAACTTTGGAGTGGGTCTTGACTTTCAAATTGGAATGAATTGCGGTACGAATTTTGTAATGAGTTATGGTATGAGTTTTGTCTTGGATTTTGACGTTCAATTTGGCTGCGGTATAAACTCTGCAATGGATTACGGTTTACAATTTGGAATGGGTTACGGTATACAGTTTGTAAGGGGATTCTGTTAATTACTTGGAATGGGCGGTATACATTTTGGATTGGATTGCGGTATAACCTTTGTAATGGATTCTGGTAGCCCCTTTCAACTGTGTTGCGGTACAAATTAGGATATACATGCGAAATAGCGAACGGGTTTGACTTCTCGATCAAGTTTTGATACGATTTTTCGAATATTCCCGGATATAGAGATGCTGCAGAGGGGTACGAAGTGTGGTAGGCATTTTTGTAGAAATATGAGTTGTGGTTTTCATTTGAGTACGAGAACGGGACGTTCTCGTGTGCTTTTGGCATTGATAGTAGTGGGTTTGTTTGCGGTGTATTCTTCAAACGGTATCTCTGGAGATTTGGCCAGATATCAGGAAGAGAAGCAGGCTTGTTGTACAGCTGTTCTTGATGGGATGGATCCCATTGATCCCACATTTGTTCAGCCACCGCCGATGTGAGGCATATAGCAATACTTAGAAGTAGCTTCATCTGTAAAAAAATGTAGTTGTATAATTTTCAGAAATAGCATCAATTATAATAAAGTAATATAAAGCGTTATCTAATTACATTCGTAAGTAGGTAATTAGTTTATAATAATTAACCACAGACCTCATAATTAATACATGGAAAATACCATTTTGCATGAAATGGATATTTTGAACACTATAATCAATGAATAAGTGTATTATAACGAATGAATGAGTGTAAATTCAAATATATTTTATATATTATGAAATAAATGTTATTAAAGGCTTAACAGTTGTAAAGGTACATTAAATATCTAGACACGCGGCAGCGTGTCAAGCCGAGTTCAAGCGAAGAGAACTGGCGAGCAGCAGCCGTGTGTATATTTACACGAACCATTTCGAGCCACTTTTCACCCCCTTATAACTCGAAAACTATTTAAGTTAAATAAACCAAATTTGGTACATATCAAGAGGACCTCAAGATAAACAAGAACCTTAAATTTCATAAATACAGATTAAACAGTTGCGTAGATATTAATATCCAAAAATCGCAATTTTTAAGACTGACTGACTTATAGACATATACAAAACCTAACCCACTTCCAGATGACCTAGAAAGTTCAAATTTTGTAATCAACTAGGTAATAGTGAGTGTACAAAGGAAAAAATCAGAAAATACTGAATTTAATTTGTATTTAATTTTTTTTTCAATGACATTAATTTTGTTTGTATGGAAAAATGGAAAAGTTTAAAAAAATAGAAAATAGTATATTCACCTTACTAGTCTTTAAAAATAGATCAAAACTAATCAGTGGCCGAAAAAAATTTTGAAATCCATCAATAAATGACTGAGATATAGATTATTGAAGTTTACATATTTTAGGACGAAACATCTGTAGATTCGAAGCGCCTCTGACATCACACTCACTCGCGCTAGTATCGCTAGGGCTGATCACTTCGATTGCATGATTTCTTTATTCAAAAGTGTTATTAAACGTAAAATAAAAGAAAATTGTAATAAAAATATTGCTCATACAGTTAAAAATAATATATAATTTTACATATTCACATTTAATTATTCTTTATTTATGAGTGTTTAGTTTAGTTTTAATTTCAGTGTAAATAAATAAATAAATAAAATCTTTATTTTGCTTTAAACATGGTATTCAATGGTGATACAATTATATTAATAAAGCACAAACATGTTCAGCCAATACAAGCATGCAAAAATAATTACCATAAATGGTGTAATGGAAGAAGGCTTCGTCGAAGGTCGAAATGATTTAATTTGCGTAATATTAATATGAGTGAAACATCTTTAGGCGCGTTTAGAGTAAAATTTCAAGATCGCTTCATGGCAATACCGTAACGTCATGGAGTAAGGCGAAAAGGATAAGGTTTTTAGAACCTCACAAAATATAAACAGTATGTCAAACTAGCCTCATCAAATTATGGGGTTCAATAGGTCATTTGTTGTTTGCTTGGTGAAAATAATTATATTATTCAAATTAAAAAAAGTTATATTTTGGAATAAACATTGTTCTCTAAGGGAAAATAAAACAATTGAGTTTTCAGTCAACCTAAGAACTTAATACATCTTTGTAAATAAATTTCTGGACTGTCTGCAGAACTTGGCACACATTTAGATCTCATTTCTTTTTTTGGCAAATTAAGTCAACGATTGAACTCGGCTCCAAATTTCACATTTATGTTTTTGGTGGGATAATTTTTACACTGATAATCCTCATAAAAATCTATCTAAATAAAAATCGGATAGGCGGATAAAAATAACTTTTATAATTACTTCAGGGCAATATTAAGGGTATATAGATTTTAGAAGCCTCTTCGAGGACTCCTCAGTTGAGATGGTATTCTTTTAATTAAGCTTACAACCCTCATAACTCTTGAGAAATTTCGATACGCGCCATTTTTATTTGAAAATCGATTTTTTTCTCTCTAATTATATCAAACAAACTGAATACAATGAAATATTTAAAAAGGTAATACCTACCTATTATAATATCAAACAAGCTGAATACAATTAGGAGTTATTTTAAAAGGTAGGACAAAATTGAACTGAAAATAGATTAAATAACTTTATACACATTGAAAAGGAAATTCACTGATTTTGTGCGAGTGAACCCAGTATTCATAATCACTGGATCAAAAATAATTAAATTAAAAAAATCTTCAAAGTTAATTACAAAATATGAATGACTATCAAAGCCATTAATATTTTGTTTTCGTTAATATTTTTTTTTGTCTCGAATTATCAAATTTTAGCCAGGACATTCGTCGTATTCGTTAGCCAACGTCCGTTTGAAAATTATTTACTGTGTTTTTCTTACTTATGGAAACTATAAACTAAAATTTATTATAATATTATAAATTAAACTTACCTTAAAAGCTGATTGTGATGATGAGTGATCAGCTTCTGATGAAAAACATTAAATTCCCGGTCTTTTTATATTAAAATATAAGAACAAGTTAATAGAAATGCGGTTACAAAAATAACTGATAACAAAATTCTGCATCAATCTTATCAAGATCATTATTTTATCTGTCTATTAAGATGCTCTTTTATCTTGCGACAAATGATCGAATTGTAATGACATTAGAAAGTGAATTTAGTTTTCTTAGTTATTCTAACGAACGTAGTTAGCTCTTCAAAACACTTTTAAGTTAGTCTCATGAAGAAAATAATATAATATATTATGTAAGTATTTTAAACAATGTAATAATAACATAATGTCGTGAATATTCTTAAAAGTACTTTTTAACAAAATTAGGATTAAAGCGGGCATTATCTAATTTAATTCATGTGAGTTCAAAGATATTATGAATTTTTAATGAAAATAACATGTTTATAATATTAGAGCTTTTCTTTCATTTACCTACTTACTTCAGGGGCATAATTTTTATCGTGACAAATACTATGCCTATGTAATTTCTCATTACTTAATCAATCTCTGTTTCAAATATCATCAAAATTCGTTCAGTCGTTTAGGCATTTCATCGTAGACGGACAAATAAAATTACTTTCACTATTTTAATATTAGTGGGAACTAGGGATGTATTTTTTGCTTCAACCCACGATTATTTTTGCATATTGCTTTAATAATAAAATAATTAGGTATATTTTACATTGAAGCTTTAAGGAATTTAGTGAATTTTGAATCCATAAGCTTTTAACATTTGTTTCTCATCATCATCATCATCATCATGAAGGAATTTAGTGAATTTTGAATCCATAAGCTTTTAACATTTGTTTCTATTAATAACTTACTAAATCTTGAATCCTTTGGAAACTTACAGAATTGTCTTCTATAAGTAAATAACAACTTACGTTATCAATACGAGAGGTAACCTACAAATTGGAAACCTATATCCGACTAGAGCTAATCAGGGACTCTAAACAAAACATACGACGCAATAACCCGCCTTCAGTCGAGTAATTACAGAAATAAATCCCGTTCAATTTAGCACAAGAAAACATTCAAGTTTAAAAAAGTAATTAAGGAAACTTTTTAATTCGTTTTATTATAATACGATTAGAGAATACACTTTGCAAATGAAAGTTTTTAATGAACTTAGTTGTTTTGTTGCAATTGTGATTTTTTTGTAGGTACAGTGTTGGGCAATTAAAATAAATTATAACATTTAGAATTTTATTAAAATTTTGCCGTTTCTATGAGAAATTGTTTTTAACGCTTCCTACTCTAAGCTTACTTGTTATTCGAGAATTTAAATGCAATTCTATATTCTTTACTAGCCTTAACTTTTTAAATATAGCCACGTACCTATTTCAAAAATCACATAACTGGTAAAATAGTCTTCGAAATAAATCATTAGTTCTCAACGTTACTTAATAAAATTAAACTTATAAACATCACCTTTTTATATTACTACAAATTAATTATATTATATACACATTCATTTGATTTTCAGCGATTTTTTGTATATTATACTGCTTAAAACTTAGTTCAGTATGATCGGTTTCTACCAATATTCTTCCCAAAAACTAAAAGGCCGTGGCGCCAACGGCAGTCTGGCACCACTCGAATTATCGTATATTTTGCAACAATTTACACAGAAAGTATTGCCAATTTCGCACCTCCCAGTTTTGGGGAAAATGGCCATAAAACAAATGAAATGTCCCGCTGTTCCCCACAAAAGAGATTCAATTCCCCCAGGAATGGCACTTCGCCGGGTTTCTAAGGAAACATAATGTAAATAAAAAAGTTCCAAGTAATATTTTTGCAGAAGCTCCATGTTGAGTGTTGTCGCTAAATTAGTATTAAATATGATGGAATGCCGGTTTAGATGACAGTTTTTATTTACTCCAGAAATGTACGGAAATACTCACTCTAATATTTTTTGTTATTCGGAGCGACGTGATAATAAAGCGAGTATTAGGGAAATAATTTTGCTATAAAAGGTACCATAGTATCGCAGAACTTATTCTTCATTTTAGAAATTCATTTGTTTGAAATAACTATTGGTATATACCTCTTTAATGTTTATCATGTCTATATAGTTTCCAAATACTCTATTAACCTATTTAACTGTTGAATTGCTGTGATCCAATTTAATTCAAAAACGCATTTAAAAATTATTTTGACAATCATTATGCAATATACAGGTTACCTATATTCATCCCTGCCTTATTAATGTAAATAAAAATAAATAGAGGCACAGATTAGATACTAGGAAGAGGCTATTAATTTTTACTATAGGTTTCTACTATTAGATATAGTGACACCTGTTTGTGTATGTACGTACACTAATATCAATCATTATAATATGTACATATTCAAGATAAGGAATCGGTCAGGAAGAACATTATACCTGTTCATAAAACTCCAAGAGAACTCAGGAAATCGAAATAATCCCCTCTAACGGAACACAAACTAAGTTTTCGGACCGGTACGACCGTCGAAACGCAATTACGTTTATGATTGTTCCTGTTACGTGAAATGTGGAGTAATCTACGGAAACCTAACTGTGGGATGAGGCATTTTGAACCTGTCTTTTTCGACTTTACTGACCTAATAAGCAAAGGTATACCAAACTTGCTAACTCTATATGGGATACAATTTGATATGAGATAAACGGTGAGATAAAATGCACATAGGTAATATTATAATAATATTAAACCAAAATTGTATTTATTTATTTACAAAGATCCATGCAACAGTTGTTACATAAGCAACTCGCTATACAATTATATAATAACTTTTATAATTTATATGCACAACAATAAAATGAACACAATATGCACAGAAGCAACATGCAAAAATAAATTAGGCGACATACCTAATTCATTAGAAAAACGTATAGTAAAAATATTTTGAAATTACCCCTTTTCTCATTAGAGTTATTTAATTCCGTTTATCCTGGAAATCAATGTTGTTCAAGTCAGCATATAATATAATATACCTATATAACGGTTCTAAAAATAACACATACCTACTTATTTTACTTTTTAGAGATACGTCCTTTCTTAGCACAACATAATATGGATAAATATTTTCTTCGCAACGTATAAAAAAAAAAAAAAAAAAACTAAAACATCTAGCATAATATTCGATGCAAAACATGTTGTCATGTTATGAAAATGAAACTAAATCTACAACATACATAGAATAACGGATTAAAAACGAATTCACAGAATTTCTAGATTTTTGTTTAAGCCGGGAAAATCTGTGTAGAGATAAAAACATTTTGATGTTGCTAGTTTTTACGAGAAATACGCCAATTTATTTTATTTTAGAATGTACTAGAATTAATCATTTTACTATGGACTTACTATATATTATAAATTCTTGAAACGTCCTTTGAATAAAGTTTTGTCGAGGTGAAGAAGTTACTGTTCACACGGAGAATAAAAAGCTATTGGAATTGTGTAAATCTATTCTTTCTACGTGGTTTCCAATTTACATGTCAGCAGTGTAATTGAATTTAAAAGGAATAGAAAATGTAGTGTTGGTGTAGTTATAATGGGTGTCCAGCTACTGGGAAAGGAAAATCTTTACATTGTAATTTAGTTCTGAATTTTAAAATTCAATTGCAAATACCATTCCATCTATGTTCTGTTATCTATTAATTTATAGCAGGAAAGCCTTGTTCCAACGGATTTTTTTTACAGTCAGGTTAAAGTTCCTACTACGTGACTAATCGTTATAAACACGAGTGACCTTGTCCCTTTCTTCATGAAAGTGTGAAGAAAACTTGTTTGTACACGCTAACCTAGTGTGTAAGTAAAATTCATTACCTCCCTACATCTATCAAAAGGCAGGTCCACACAGAGCGCGCAGCCTCGCAAAGCATTTTACGCGCGAGGCTGTTCGGCAATGATTTTATAATTAAAAAGGTGTACATGTTGTATTACCACTGCAGAAGTTGCGCGTCGAAATGTGGCTAATCTCTTATTGGTCACGATAGATTAATTATGGCATCATATTTGGACATCCAATTACGTACGTCATCGTGCTCTTTTTGAAAGTCTAATGTAACCTATCTATGCCTTTTTGCTAGTAATATCATTGCTGTTCGTCTATGTGGACGTTGTTTGGCCAACGAAAGTGCAGTAAGCAGTAAAGTTTGCAGCCGCTTTCTTCATCCACATAGACCGAGCCTCGCGAACAATTGCCGCGCTTTTGCGAGGCTGCTCGCTCTGTGTGGTCCCGCCTTATACCACATCTATCAATTACGTTCCCGTGTTGTGTTGTAATTCATCATGCGCTTGACGGACAAAACAACGTGTCTGAAACAATAATAATCATTAATGGAGCGGAAAAACTGGTGTCGCTCGCAAGTTTGGCTCTGGCTTGTTGGAACTCGATTATTTCATTGTTTTGAAGGATTGACTGTGTAATGTTCTTGGATATAAGGTATATGAGCATTATTTGTGGTAACTAAATGCACTTTCTTAAAATACTATTGTATATAATAAGGTTGGTAACGCAACTTCTAGGTGTTTTTTATTTTAATCTGTCATCAAAAACGCATAATTTCTTTTTTTTTCAGGAAGTCATCAATTACGAATTCTAGTGTTCGTTATGATCGATAGGCAGAAAATGATGATCAGCTGTTCTGCAACATTATTCAGCTTTTTCATGTAAAGAAGAAATTAAAAGTTAAACATGTTATAATAATAATCACAGTTAAGACTTTTTATTAAAAGCAATACATAGTAGGTATAATATGCAATACAAGTAATATAAAATACCTACACTACTGACAAACTTACCACGTACATAAATTTGTAAAAAAAAAGTTTCTGAAAGCGTCTATGATCAAACTCTAATAATAAAAAAACTCTAAAAAGATACAACTACCATCTAAATTATTCGAATCACAATATACGAGATTAACTTATTGCGAGTAGAAAATGGACGGTATCTTACTCTAAAACGAATGCTAATAGTTTCTCGAAATAGCATTCGGAAATCGGAGGAAATCCACCGGTTCGATGGAACACAAACTGAATTATTTGACCGGTGGGGACTCGCAGTCCCTCCATGATTGTAATGTTCCGTAGAACTTAGAAATTGCGAAAAGATGGAGAATTTAATTGTGTTGTTGGTGTTTATTCCTTTTAATGTGCTCTTGTTGAGGCAAATTAAATTATTTAGCATAGGTAAATCTTAATGGCACCTAGCCATTAAGATTTACCTATGCTAAATAATTATACTTTTTTTTTGTATAATCGTTGGAATGATACCTATCATTCCAACGATTATACAAAAAAAAAGTATTATTCACTAACTATGAGGTTGTTTGTCTTGTTATATTTTTAATTTCTCTTGCCTTGCTGTTTCATGAAATGTAATAAAAATTATCTTTTAAGTCTGCAGCTGGGAGGCTGAGCGACTTAACAAAGTTTCACAAAGCCTTTTCAATTACTTATTCGCGCTTTTCTTGCATTTTTCTTTATTTGTTATTGTTATAGTTCTTTAAGCTTTCATTTAAAGCAAATCTTTTAGATTCGAGATATTATTTATAAAAAAGCTACCTTCAATTATTGAAGGTAGCTTTTTAGAAATCAATTCGGAAAATGAAGAAGGGTATGATAATTAATCTGAAAAATAGTCTATATTATAACTTATTCAAAAAATATGAATATTTTATATTTATAATCTGTAGGTAAGTAGGAACTAATACATAAATTTATATAATCTATAATATAAAAATGAATCGCAAAATGTGTTGGTAAGCGCATAAATCGAGAACAACTGAACCGATTTCATTAATTCTTTTTTTATTACATTTCTTGAAGTACGAGGATAGTTCTTATGGAGTCGAGAAAACGTAAAAATGTACCACGGGCGAAGCCGGGGCGGACCGCTAGTATTCATATAAAATATGATTACACCTGTACAATATTAGATACACGTCTTATTCTCTCAGTAAGAAAAATTGAAAATCTGAATTTCTGAGTTCTATATTATTACTTTGCAGGGAATAGAATTAATAAAGTGGAGTGAACTATAATGTATGTGTCGATAAATTTTAAATACAATAACTTAAAATGAAAATTAATGTGTATTAAGTTTGCAATACTTATTTACTGTAGCTCTGTAATTATAATTGAATTGTGGTTTTGTTAATAATATGTTGTGTTGTTGGATAATTATTGTAATAGTGAAAATGAAAGCTGTAAAAATTTTATTTGATGCTTACTACCTATTAATTGTTCATAGCAACCTTTGTGTTTCATATATTTAATTGTATATAGTAAGTATAAAAAATATAACCGCGTTCAATAATTTACAGATTTGTATTTATATAAGTGCACTTCATATTATAAGTGCATTGGGCAGACATCCTTTAAACAGATAAAGACATGAAAACCTAACAGAGAACACAAAATACATAGAATCGATTCTTGCAAGAGCTTACATTGTTACTTCGCTAGACATATAAATTGTCAACGACATGACTCAATGGAAAGGCCTAGAACATAACGAGCTGATCGATGCAGTCTGCACGAATGTGGGAAATATTTAGTGCAGCAGGTGCTCTATGCCTTTTTAGTTCTGTAGTGATATGGAAATTTGAACTTTATTGCTAGAGAGTTAGAGTTTAGAATTGATTGGGTGAATTGTATTGAACGATGATTTAGAATGTAGGGGCGCAGAAAATAAACCGTATTTTCTGCGTTCGCTGTTAATTATTTTACACCGAAGATTTATTTTGTCTATAAGAATAATAATATAAAGTTAATCATAAAAATATGTAAACTGGTGTCATTCGTTTAATTACGTATTTATTTAAGCATTAGTTGCGGAAAATGTGATACCTCTATGTTTTTATTTAGATTTTTAGCAGAATACAACCAGCATCTGAAGTCACAACGTAAAAAAATGTGTAAATCTACCAGTGCAAATGTAAACCAAAAAATAATTTATTACCGAAATGAAAATAATAATGTGCCGTAATGTAATAAATAACTCTGAATATAAGAGCTTTTAGAGTATCCATTATAACTTTTTGTAACATTAAGAATAACTTTGCTTGCGAAATTGTCATTGTGTCTTTTGGATTTGAAGTCACACAATTTTATTACTGGGAACATGACATTCAGAAATATAAATAAGTAAATAAAATGTAATAGCCTAATATATTATTTAAAACTCGAGACATAATAAATTGACTAACAATTGGTTAAATAACGTTGAATTAAGTTTATTTATTACACAACCTATTTATTTATCAAAACATTTTTATTACCTTTCAAAAGTACGTGACATGTAAAAATTAAAAATATTACAAAAAGAAACACCCCTATTTGTAATTTTCCTATATTAGTACCGTAAACATAAATCGCCACTAAGCAGATTGCACCTTTTATTTGATAACTTCATATACTTCTTGTTATTGTCAGGCTTTTGAATAAAAAACAGTTTTCCTCCTTGTTCAGTGGCATACTTAAAGCGAAATTTTTATGATAAATATGTATGTACTTTCAAATGTATCACCGCAGATCAAGGAAAGTTTCATTAAAACATGCATATATTATCGTCTTCCTTTTTTATAATATTATTTGTAATTGATTATTGAGACATTACGTACAATTTTCCTCGTCTCTTATGATCCGTTTGGAGAAATTTATAAGAACTAAATGATGCTTCATGCGATGATACTTCATTTTCTCATACCTACAACATTATAATACTGTTATATGAAAAAAAAAACGCTTTGGAGCTAAGTTTGGAGCTGTTAAATTAAAACTATAATTTATTTAAACTGAATTCAACCTATACCTACTATCTCTATTTATTGTGTCGACTCAACAAATTAAACAAAACCAAAGGTAACTAGAGGGATTCAGGATTGCGGTCGATCGATCGCTGCAGCGCTGCAAAGTCGTGCCGTTTAGAAAAGCAGCGGAGATTGCAAAACCGCAAGCGAATGTCGAGATAATATATGATGCATCTTGCAGCGGCTTTATTAGCTGTATTCACATTTGGCTAAATACCAAACCGTTAATGATATTAGTTGAGAAATATGATGCTGGTTTAAATTGGATGACATTTTCAAACATATTATTAGCATATCTTTCCTTTATTTCCAAATTCACCAATTCACTAGTTATTCCATGATCAATACAAAATAGGTGTTCGTTATAATAGCATTACCATTTTATCTATACTAATATTATAAAGCTGAAGAGTTTGTTTGTTTGTTTGAACGCGTTAATCTCAGGAACTGGTCCTATTTGAAAAATTATTTCGGTGTTAGACAGTCCATTTATCGAGGAAGGCTATAGGCTATATACCATCACGCTAAGGGCGGCCGTACACGGACCGCTCGAGCAGTTAACGGCTGAGCGACGTACACGGACGGCTCGAGCGGTCGGCGTCAACTGCTCGAGCCGTCGGTTGTTGACCGCTCGAGCCGTCGCTACCAACCGCTCGAGCCGTTGATTTTTTTGACTAGTCAAGTCATTGATTTTCAGGGGTAAAGGGAGCCGTCGACGGCTCTAGCGCAGTCAACGGCTCGAGCAGTCAGTGTATGCCTCACGACCGCTCGCGAGCCGTCAACGGCACAGTGGAATTTCGTCATGCAGTTGACGGCTTGAAGCGGTCGCGACGGCTCGAGCCGTCATGTGTACGGCGGTGCATGAATGCCTATAGTTCACCGCGCGGTCGCGGCTTCAAGCGGTCGGTCTCAACTGCTTGAAGCGGTCCGTGTACGGCCGCCCTAAGACCAACAGAAGCGGAGTCACGCGGGTGAAACCGCGGAGCGCAGCTAGTTATTACATAAAATGTCCTTCATCGATGATCGACGAGAGAATTCGTGTTCCTCTACAACTATCAGTAGCAAAGCTCTAAACTAAACTGATTCAATAACACGATAGATATTGGCAGAGTATTCTGTCCAATGCCACATCGATGCCAAAACTAACCATAAAACCGTGTTCAAGTATACATACACATAGTATGTCCGTATTTAAGCAAAAAGGAACCACCCAGCAAACACGCACTTCTGAGATATCAAAGGATTTACAAAAACATTTGCAGCTCTGTTAGATGAAGAAAAATTAATATTTATTTTATTTAAATTCATTGATAAATTACTTATTTAAGTATGTGTATATAAATTTGTTCTGAATATTCTTAAACTTTCTAGATAATTAAGAAAATGTGCATGTGGTTCCTTTTAACATTTATCAATTGATAGGTTTTCTCTTATACAAAAAAGAACCACAACCCAGGGATTTTAATGATATAAATGAAACAATGTATTTATAATATCGTAATAATGCTTTAATTAAAAAGATATATAAAATAATACTTATAGAGGACGTTCATTCGACGTTATCATCAAATTGGATTTCGAAATCCACCGTGTCTAGTCCATCTATATGGTCTTCTATTGCATCATCACTAATAAAATTGTTATAAAAACTCTGTGCATATTGTGGAATGAGATGTAATATGGCCTGAATATCGCTTGAAGGTGAAGAAAGCTTCTCCAGAGGCATCGACGTATAAGGTTCTTCGTTATCTTCTGTAATAAAAAGAAAAAAGCTTTAAATCAAAACAATAAAGCCACGTGGCTTTTATATGTAGATATAAGGCGACAGCAAAATATTATTAGTTCTTATAAAGCCGTTTCCCTACTAGACGACTAAGTATGTTGCAGGTACATGCGCCATGTACAAAAAACTGGCTAAGTGCGAATCGGACTCGCGCAACGAAGAGTTCCGTACCATTATCTATAAAAACGGCAAAAAAATCACGGTTTATTGTATGGGAGTCTCTTAAATATTTATTTTATTATTGTTTTTTTAGTATTTGTTGTTACAGCGGCATCAGAAATACATCATCTATTAAAATTTTGACTGTCTTACTATCACAGTTCATGAGACAGAGGGACAGACAGACAGACGGACAGCGGAGTCTTAGTAATAGGGTCTCGTTTTACCCTTGGGGTACGGAACCCTAAAAATCACACGCAACAGTGACCAAACCTAGCAAAAAATAAAATAAACTTGTTAAAATTTTGAATTTCGTGGGCTAATTCATCGACAGTTGTTTTTAAAACAGGGTTTAGTAGTTTCGTCTCATAATGACAGATGAATCGTAACAAAATGACTCTTAATAATTCGACTCGCCTTCGTGAACAACAACAGTGTCGTTAAAATACGTAAATCCACACAGGATTCCTCTTGTACTTACTAATTAATGAACTATCTTTTTAAAATCACTCCACAGTCGGGAATGAATCAAAAGTGGAGCGTACCTGCATCTCATAGATTCAATAAGTACTTAAATGCATTAAATAAAACTACTTACCCGTTGTATCTTCATTATTATCTTCGGGTTTCGTCTCCAATGCTTTTCTTACCAATTGCTTCCTTATTTATTACTAAACATTTTCACATTTAATTTTAAGGGTATTTAACAAAAAAATAGAACTTACTTCGCGGAGAAAAAAACGGCCGTCACGTATTTGAAATACTTCGCTGAATGTCACCTATATTGACAGATGTTCGACGTTTTACCTACTTTAAAAATTGGAGTTTAGCACTTTGAGCTATTTAAGACGTAATGAAATACGTTGTTTAAAGAGGAGAAGCATTGTGCACAAGTCAAGGCATTTGGTACCGTATAGCGATGATGGGTCTTAGGATGTTTTACAATATTTATTTATGCATGATAGAACCGAATGCTTGTGGTTTTATTTTGCAATAAAAATTACAATTAAATTATGAATTTATTTTACGCATAACCATACCACTGAAACCTGGTTCCATTTTGTGTATTAAAAATAATTGTTATTAATAGAAATATGTGTAATGTATAATGGTACCTAGTATGTGCGGATCTGTTTTGTATAAAATGACATGATAGTAATATCGTTTATTTCTTTGAACAAAGCAGTCCCGTGGTGCTGTGGTTCGGTTTTGCTTCATATATATTATTCGTTGTTGCTGGTGGTTCCTTTCTGCTTTTAGTATACCTTGTTTCCAAGGTAAAAATCATGTGGTTCTTGTTTGTATAAGAATTTAGACCACTTTTAAATGAGTATTCTTCAAGAAACCAAAAAAAGCAAATTTGTCGAGTGGTTCCATTTTGCATAAATACGGACGTATATAAATCAATGTAATATAGGCGACTGGCACACCGCACCGCACTACGCAGCGTCGCGCGAAAATGTTTGATCTAATGTATGCAATTTCTTTCAATGTATTGAACTGTGCATGCTTTTTATACAACTGATACTCACAAGAAACGTTAGAATACGCAATGACGCTGCTTAGCGTAGCGACGTAGCATGTGAATGCGTCACCTATGTGCATCAATTGCACGCACGTGAATGCGATTTATGTGTACTGTGCGTATTTTCTGTACAAACGAAAATACTTACAAGCAACATTAGTAAACGCATTCACGCGCTACGCTGTTTGGTACGGGCGACGCAGCGTAGCGTGCGAATGCGTAATCTAATGTTCTATTGTTTGCATTTGCACGCACGTTAATGCGTTTTCAGTGTAATGTGAGTGTTTTCTATACAGAGATAAAAGTAACGTTAGAAAACGCGCTAACGCACTACGCTGCGTGTTGCGTGGCAGTATGCCAGTCGCCATACACTCGTAACGTCCGAACCAGCGTAAGTTGATCCGACTTGTTTGGACATATTCCAAAAGCGTGTTTCCCAAAATTATGCACTTCGCTGTCACATGCATGGGATCATTAGGGCTATTGGTCGTTTGGTTCTGTAGTTCTGTAAGTAATGCTTTATTTGGCTTTAACTTTAAAATCCAGTTCCAAAGTGCACTTAAAGGGGTTTTCAATTAGAGAGAGCCGCTAGAGACCATACAACGACAAATGCACGACGAATGTAATCTATATCAATAATTTTTTTATGTTATGAAATATTATTTATTTTCTCTAAAAACTTTTTATATTCTAGTATTATATATTTAAGTAAAGTACAATCCACCTGTCTCATCAGTAGCATCGAATAGTTAAAGGCGCTACTTGAGTAAGACAAAAAGACTCGTACTTTCAATATAATATGTTGACGCTTTCATTAAAGTTGTACAATAAACACATATAAACAGTAAAATGCGAAGAGTAATATATTAACATCTGTTTCTTAATATACGTACTTAATAAAGAACTACCCATGTAGAATTAATACAGAATCAAATAACTTATGTACATTCAAATATATATTAGCACCTAAAACAAACATCTCTAGACACACATTCATTATAAAGTTAATTATTTCAACAAATGTTATATTGGAACATAATTATAGAAGGATATTAGTTTTCTAGCTCTAATTAGTACTTCAATTAAAACCTTGTATGGTTATGACGTAGGCCAGTGGCGTAGCGTGGCTTAAGGAGGCCCTGTATCATTGTGTTGTCACCCCAAGTTTTTTACAAACATCAGAAATGTCGATATTATATTGGTTTTTTATAGAATTTTTATTTTTATTTTTAAATTTTTAATTAGAATTTCTAAGCAATCCTTTTAACATATACAGATATATACGAATATATACGATATATACGAATGATGTTATAGCGATAACATCATTCGTATATATATGTAACGGACTGCTTTAGACTTTAAACGGACAGATTTACAAACTTTGTACACTATGTTGATGATGAATGATAGACAATACAATACAATACAATGATATCAATTATTTTAAGATACACATACAATATATATTAGGACTCCCTTTAGTTGGGGGCCCCATACCTATCTATAGTAATCTATACTAATATTATAAAGCTGAAGAGTTTGTTTGTTTGAACGCGCTAATCTCAGGAACTACTGGTCCGATTTGAAAAATTCTTTCAGTGTTAGATAGCCCATTCATCGAGAAACGTATAGGCTATATATCATCACGCTAAGACCAACAGGAACGGAGCCACGCGGGTGAAACAGCGGAGTGCAGCTAGTAATTCATATGGCTGATAGAGTACGCCCCGTAAGGCCTAAATATGGCGCTTGGATGTTGTCCAACGAATGTTGTTGATAAGTGAGAAAATTATGCTCGTAACCTAGATTGTCATCATCAATCATAATTACTAGACTAGACTTGATTTCTTTCGGGCAAGGTAATATATCAAAGGCGTATAAAAATGTGTTTTACGTGTTTCTTTTCTTTTTGGTCAAGTAAAAAGTGACCTCATTGGTTTAGGTCAAAATTTGCGAAGGGATATTTTCAAGTACTATCGTTTCTCTTTGTAAATGACTAAGCCGCCCACGCTACAATAAGTTTAAATCATGTTTCATTATCCAATAATTGTATTGTTATTTGTGTTATTTTGTTGGACTGAAGACATAATAATACAGTCAAAAACATATAGTACCTGTTTCATCACTTGCTCGTAAATGCTTATAGCCATCTTTCTTAAATAATAATTTATCAGTTTAACTGCTAATACTATATAATACATATCCAGATGCTATGAAACTGGCCATTAGGCTTAAAATACTTACAATATTATATTAATTAGAATTCATGTTCTATTTTACAACGTGGTAAGTACATTTCTCTTGAATGTAGAGCCTACTATGAAATGACAGAATCAATTTCTATGCACCATACTTGAAAACAATCTATGGTGATTAATTTGTTACGCAATTAATCGTATTATTATAAAGTTTTTTTCGTATTACATAACATTTACAAGTACTTTATAGGTATCAAAATCTATCTTAGTATCAAAAAGTAGATGAAAATGTTGCTCTATGTTATAAATTTGGAATAAGTTAAAGTTGCCTTTAGCAATTTATCTGAAAGTGTGCGTAAACTTTAAAGTACACAAACTGGTTTAAGAAAAATTAAGAGTTATAAAATACTCACGTATTGCTGCAGGATTTATGTAATCTGAAAAAATGCAAAGCTTCATTAGAATAATAAATAACACTTAAATAATTTTCTACATTTAAAAGACCCGAATGGTATTTCAGTTAACCAATATAATTAATTGATTTTAATGTTATAATAATGCTAAGATCAATTTTACCAATTCATATACATAATAACTACTTTGAAAAGGTTAAAAAAACTGAACGAAATAAAAAAAAGTCATGAACAGTGTTAACAACTCAAACCGACGATACCTCTATAAAATTAATAAGTTATCGAATAACTTAATTAGTTAAACTAATATATTATTAATTAATACATTCAATATATTAACTAAAAACATCGTCAAATTCAACACATGTTTTAGGAAAGCACACGTTGTTTGCGCAGCTGGATAAAAACGCCTAAGTACCGCGCCGCTTTTCTTGCGATGAAATTTATTGTGAAAACATACGGAACGAGAACATGAATATAAACGACGCGGCCGTCATCAGAAAAATTGTATGATTTTTACAGTATCTTTCTTTTGAAGAAGATATAGTTATCTGTGTTCCCAGACGAGTACAATAGGGGGTCTTCAAGCAAAGAGTGAACCGGTACCTACTAGGGAAGCGCGTGCCATCTTAGCCATCAGGCGAGATTGTGGTGAAGCGCTTCCTTATCTAGATTAAAAATAAATATTATTTTTATGAAATTTACTAAGTCAGTCATTTAATTAAGATAGAGACCTTATGTATGAAGATTTACAAAAAAAGCTATAACTTGCCATAAAATGTATTTTATTGTTCTACCAATGCAAGCAATGTTCGAACTATATTTGAAACCAAACCCTCTAAATTACATGAAACATGCTATATTCAATAAAGAGCAATTACGTTACGTTACCTTATAACGAGAAGTTTGAAGAATAAACAAGGTTGAAACATCTTTTCAATTGGAGTCGTAAAACATACAACAATCGTTACAAGATATTGTTCAAATATAAACGTCCACTGCTTGCTCTCAACAATTGGGAATCAGTTCACAAAACTTATTCTCATTATTATTATCATACCAATATAATATTATCATCATCAACCATAATACGATCTAAAAATGCGAATACCACTTCTGAAATCTGTGCCTCCAGTGAATAAGGGAATAACTCAAAAACAGCACTTTTCAGGAGAGACAAAAAACTATATATCAACACTAAATCTTTGTAACTTCAAATTTTTAAGCTTGTATGGGTAAGATATGATGTTAGACTTTAGTTTAACATATAAACAGATATTGTAGCAACCCCATAAATATACTTTTTTCGTGTTTTTTTGTAGTTGTGGCCTTATGAACGAGTACTTCATGGAATAACTCAATGTATTCACATAATTTTTTTTTGCTCTTTGCAATATAACGACTTATGCCCTAATGCACTATGTTCATAGTCGCATAACACGACTTATATTATTGCCAGTTTTGGTTTTATAGAAATAATGCGACTTATCATGCTTGAAATTTGTGTACTTTATGACTCAATTGAGGCCTTTTAGTGGAACAACCATGCATGTAGCTTGAAAAACGAATGAAATCAACGGATTTTTTATCGTTATTAGATATAATAAAAACAAAACAACATTTAGGTGTTTATGCATTTAACCTTAGAAGTCCAATCTACGTAAATTTGATGTACACCGCGGCGAAATATCTTTGTCTTTTCTATATTTACCATCGAATCACTTCGAAATCCAGAAACAACTCATTAGCCGTCGAGACCTAGCAGTACATAGTTGGCTCTTCCCGGTAAATTCCGCCATTTTGTAGTAAAGAGGATGTTGTACGTCATTTGACGTATAATTGGGCTTTTCGTAACTTTTACGATTGTTTAAAAAAATATTTTGTGATGCGACCATTTCGTGAAATGGCCACTCATATCATGAAATGATCAAATCTACGATATGACCACGACAGTTATACATTGAGGATACAAGCACTATAAAGAGATAAGAGAAGCTCGAAAACCATATTCCTGTATGTTCAGTTACCTTAGGGAAAGTTATAGGTAGTCTGTGCCCTGTGGCGATATTTTACGGCATGATATGAAATTTTAACAATTTCTATATCTTATTTATTTTATTTTATTTTTTATTTTATTCATAAAAGGCACCTTACAGCTGTTATTAAGATAAATTATACAAATTACATATAAAAACGCCAATTACAAGGCACACCAGTAATAGTCCAATTGTGTGACAACAAGAGGTAAACTAATTAATTGTTTTCTTGTTGGGAACAATACTTGTTTTCTTTTTCTTTAACAAAAGTACAATTGTTCTTGATGAAACATAAAACGTACATAAAAAATAAATGTGACTTCTAGTAAACAAGCAATATCAACAAAATAACATTAAAGTTGAGAAAAAAACAAAAATAAAAATGAGCCTAATAATATGACTGTGTGAGTGAATATCAAAATAATATAGATAAATATAAAGAAAAAACAATGAGCTGCAGAGATTTTATGAAAAAATTAAGCACAGATTTGAAGGTGCCTTGGATGCAAATACGACTTGATGAGACTCTACGTGACAATATCCCAATTTCTTCAAAATATGTGGTACCAGAGTATCCATAATATTTTAACGATTATGCAGGAGTCAGGACCAAAATAGTATCGATATTGCGGATTTTTTCCTATAAAAAAGGCAAATTAAAGTGGCTAAAACGCTATATGAGAGAGAACACAATATTCATAATTGTCAAGACTGGTTATAATTTTTTTTTCTATGCGTCTATAATTATAGTATTATTGGTTAGATTAAATTAAAAAAAAACTAAGTAGTTATTTTTTATAAAACTTACCTAATTATAAGAAGAAAATATAAGTTTAACATTTTTGTTGGCTTTTTTAGAAAATTCAATTATCGTTCTGTATTTATATAAACAAAGAGTATAATATCATTAAATGCACTTAATGTGTTAATTAAAACTGTATTTTTATCTATTGGAAAAAATAGTTAATTTCCATAGAAATATTATTAGTATCCCAAGTTGACTGATCAATCAACCTTTTTTTTTAAATATAAAGATTTATTGTTGCATATTTATTGAAAAAACGATTGAAAAATATTTTAAAGCAAAAAGAAATAGTGTCTGTTGTTTCCGTGCAGTATTCAAATAGACCAATAGCAACACGGCATTAATGCGAAACTGTCTCATTTCGTCACTTGAACCAATGACACTAAGAGTTGTTCCTTTATGCTCATGTTAGAAAAATGACACAAATGCGTTTATATATACTAAAATAGTGTTAGCACGGATGGAACAAAATGAGTTATGTCTTTATTCAAAAAGTATAACTACACATACGTCCTTGTGTTCGTGGGTTATTTTGACTCGAGACGAATAGTTCCTTTGCGATTGCCTAAAATGATGGATAAGGTAACTTATACCGTTAATCACACCCTACTTATACCGTTTGGGTCATTCGAAAAAATGGGTTAGGATGCAGCTAGAGATATGTCCTTTTGATATGTTGTGTATTTTGACGAGCTGAATCCAATGGTGCAATAAAAACCAAAGGGAATAACTCGTCTTACTCCCTTATTCACTGGAGGCACAGAAATATTCAAGGAAGTTCCGCGCTCATTTCAAGTTACGTTCGTTAATAAATCGTCTCCGCGCGCTATATACCGTCATATATTTCAAGCTAAGACGTATTCGCTAAGGAGGTCGGGTCACAGTAATGAATTTGAGAGTTCCAGTCACTCTGAGCACTCTATATCACAGGGTGAAATACTTTTTATTTTTATGCTAGTGGAGCGGATTGTTCTAATTAAATTCCCCGTGTTTTTACTTTGTGTTTTGAAATAATTGGGTCGTTCAAAGATGGATGGTTGGGTTATGTTGGAGTTTGGAAGGATGAACAATATTATGAATTATTTTTTAAATATATTTGGTATAATAATTAGTACATATACCTAATTCATTAAACTACGATGACGCCTATCGTTCATCGTATCGTACATTGCATTCGTTGTTGTCAAAAAGGTAATTACGTCACATGGTATTTTCCTCCATACATCTGATGAGACTATTCTCTGGAACCAAAAAACAAGTTACAAAATGGAGTGTCTAGGTAGACACATAGATGAAAATGATGTAGAGACATGACTCTGGTTTCATCGCAAAGCCTACATTCTGCCTTTCTGTTAATGATATTAACAACTTCAAAGGAAAGACATTTTGTGATGACATGTCTCTTTAAAGAACTTGGTTACATTAAAAGAATTAACGCGTGGAATGACAGTATTTTAGGTGTATGTAGTTAGTAGTAGGTATGATGTCCTATCAAATCCTTACTTACGATAAATGCGAAAGTGTATTTTATTTTTTTGTCTTACTTTCACGACTCAATTGAGGTTTTACATGATATGATTGTTGTGTCTGGAGATAGTAAAATGGTAAGACCTAGGATTCTATTGACAGAGGTTAAATATATAATGGGAATTTACTTTGACTACGCAACCGAAACCGCAGGCGGAATTTTTTTTTATAAAGCTACAAGATACAGAAATATAATATATAGTACATATTTATTAGTGAAATAATTATTTCATATTTGCTTCAAAAGAAAACTTAATTGACCAAGTAATACAATATTAATTTTATTATTCAATTAATTAAGCACGCATCCTCTTGTTATTTGTAATAATATGATATAGAAATACTTGATTATTAACGTAGGATATATTATTTTCCCAATTAAGGTGACATCTGTCGTATTTGTTAGCCAATACTTTTATAAGAAGTACAGTTTTTCTATTATTACGTGGGATGTATCAATTATATCTGTAGGTACTAGCAATCCGCCCCGGCTTCGCCCGTGATACATGTTTACCTTTCTCGCCATAAAAACCATCCTCGCACTTCAAGGAATATTATAAAAAAAAATATCGAAATCGGTTCAGTCGTTCCCGAGTTTTGTGCTATGCAATACATTTTTATTAGATATATAGAAGATTAATGTTTTAAACCCACTTCAAATAAAGAAGGACTGTATTTTTATGGCTCTGTTGCCTGAGAACATTCGGCTAGTCAATCGATTTCTCATTTAAATTTGGTATAATTCTGACAATTTAAAAACGGTTTATTTAAGTTAAAAATAATTATGTAAAATATATCTTTTGTAATTGCAAATAGCACTGAAAGAATGTTTTGTAAAGTGGGAACCATTGTTAAAAATTTAAGAGTTCGGAGTGCAAAACTTAAAGGTTGGAAAAAGTTTTAAGGGAAGTTTAATAAAGAAGATTTTTGAAGAATCTTTATCGTTTATATTAGCGAATCTTTTATGTTATTGAAGATATACCTACATGTTTAGAACCAACAAGAACAAATATACTTACATATTTAGAATACCTATTTAAGAATCTAAATAATAAAAAAATTAAAAAAAATCGGAATGCTACCTCATGGTCATTTGAGCTATTACCTATATCTCTACATAGTACAAAACAAAGTATAAAACAGTATAAAACAAAGTCGCTTTCTCTGTCCCTATGTCCTTATGTCCCTATGTATGTTTAAATCTTTAAAACTACGCAACAGATTTTGATGCGGTTTTTTTAATAGATAGAGTGATTCAAGAGGAAGGTTTTAGTATATAATTTCAGGTTTTAGACAAAGCGGGCGAAGCCGCCGGCCGCCGGCGGTAAGCTTGTTATATATAAAAATATTTCATTTATAGAGCGATTCAATGCTCTATCCAAGTAGAAATTTAATTATTAGGTAGCAAGAAAAACAAATATTCCTAAGCTATTATAGGCGGCACAGAACTTACAGTATAACCTTACGCAATTTTTCAAACACTCCCTGGGGTCACAAAAAGCGTGTTTTACGTAAGCAATCGTCACACTTCACGAGTCGGGTCCATCGCACATCCCTAATCTGTATTTAATCGACCGACTACGAATGTGCTAGTCCGTGAAACCTGTCAACCCTAGCCGCTTTATAGGTTACATTTTTTATAGTGATGTTATAAAGGAGAGGCTTGTTTAGTATAGTAATGTATTGAAGTTTTCTGTATTATTATTTTTATTTATAATTTTGAGTTGTTTGTCGTAATCTTGAAAATAAATACGTTCTTTTGGTGGTTTTTGTTTTGAATAAAAATGGCTGAAATTTTCATAAAAATTGGGCAAAAAAAGATCAAAATCCAATTTGTTTTTTTATATCAACACACCCTATTTTTAACACCCTTTTATTAGCTCATATATGTTTATTTGTAAGTTTCTTTATAACTTATTCCTTTGTGGATCGGAGACAACTCAATAATTTCATGAGTTTATCTCATTAAAGCGTGTTTTTTTAATTTTTATCTAGCTATATTTATTCTCAAAGCAAACCTTTGTCACGTAGCCTATTGTGCCGTGGAAAGATAGAAAGGAATAAAACAATATACTTTGTATTATTTATTTTATTTTCTATAGCATTGTTTGAAACTGCGAAATGACTGCCACTGAAAATAACAGAAATAGTTTTTGTTCCGCAGCACAATTAAAAAACATTCAATTCCTCTGCAGTTTCTATTTCTTTATTGTTTTATGCTTTTAATTAAATGCGCCGTTAATTATTAAAAACAGATTATTTAGAACATCTTTTCCCCGCCATTTCTTTCACATGTCATCTTAATTTTGACCCTAAAGACACTTAGGGCCGATTTTTCAATGCTTGGTTAAAACTTATCCGTCCAATAAAGTTTTACACGGTAATATTAAAATGTCACGTAAACTGTCAAATAAGGACAATTAGAATACGTTTTTGAAATGGTATACAGGGTGTAATCGTTAAGTGTGCACAAGCGATTATTCCGTAACTATTGCAGATACCAAAAAACTTTAAACTGATATCGAAAGTACTTAACCTAATGAGTAAAATGGCCATAATAAATTTTTAAAAATAAAACGAGAAATATCCAAAAATGTTACATTAAACGCTCCCATACATTTTATTTCCCATACATTTTGTATTCATAGCAGATTTTCGAAGTGATGTCCTCATTGTGCAATACAATGAGGAGCTCTATTTACAGTTTCTAAATGAACTTCCCTTCAAATTTGCGAAGTAATTAAAGCAGAAAACCAAAAAAAGAAAGAAAAAGCTAAAATCTTTCATATTAAATGTACTAGGTTGATCCAAAAGTAATGATAATTGGGTATTTCCTGTGCACATAAAAATATAAAATAAATGTTTTTTGCTTGCTCATGTATTCATTCTCTAAGTAATCACAAAAAAATCATATCAATAGTCCACGTTTCCAATTATTTACATTAATTTGCATGTGAACCGTGCGTGCCAGAATGTTTCCCGACGCAAAGAAGAAACAACGATTCGACATGTAGAGGGTAAATTTCTAAATTTTTAATGATATCAGGATAATTTTTGGTCACGTTTTGTGATCATGGACATTATCCGAGTTCACCATGTTAATGCTGAAACCAAAAAACGATCAATGTCCTGGATGCGAGCTTCCAAAGTGACGATGAAGAAATTAAAGCGGTAGTTTTTTGGGACGCTGAAGGAATAATTATGGTGGAATATTTTAAAAAGGTAGCCACTTTATTGGGCTCTTACTAAACAGACCAAATTATAAGATTGCGGTAGGTTAGTAAGGAAAAGAGACATGGCAAACTGCGGACCTGAACGCTGTTTCACCAAGACAACGCACCAGATCGCAAAGCGTCAGTTGCGATGGCTGCCATTCAAAAATCGGCATTCCAAATGCTTGAACACCTACCCTATTTTTTAGATCTAGCTCCTATTTACTTTTATCTCTTTCCTCGGCACAAGAAACACTTTCTTAGCAATAAATTATTTTAAGACGACAGCGAAGTGATGGCCGCGTGGAGGGGTTTTTGTGGATGAAGTCAAAGTTTTTTTTTTTTAAGTTTAGGAAAAAAAATATTGAAGTATATTTTCTAGTTAGAAGACTATCTAGAGAACTACATAATTATTATAACTGTAATGACCTTTTTTAATATTGATTATCATTAATTTTGGATCAACCCATGTACATAGGATATTCGTATCTCATACTAAATGTATGGGAGGGTTTCAAGTTAATTTTTTAGATATTTCTCGTTTTACTTTTAAAAATTTATTATGGCCATTTTACTCATTAGGTTAAATACTTTCGATATCAGTTCAAAGTTTTTTGATATCTGTAATAGTTACGGAATAATCGCCTGTGCACACTTAACGATTACACCCTGTATAATACGTTATTCGATGAATAAGTTTTAACCAAGCATTGAAAAATCGACCCTTAATCGAAGCTAAAATCGAACTAATATAGTGGCACAAGTTTGTGTTCGTTACATTTTTACGTTGCTTTGATATTCTGTTTCTACTCTATATACTACACTTTACATGACATTAATCAGTATAATGTTCCTGACACACATGCCTCATTCCTTATTTCACAGTTTGGGCCTGAAAAGCAATTTTTTTGGGTCAATTGCGACAAAATTGTACGCTTCTGTAAACATTATTATGATTAATAGTAGAGACTCTGTCATCAAAATATATGAAGTTAATAAAATAATACTTTTGAATTTATGGTGTACACCATTTTTTAAATATATTAAAATATATTGAATTAGTTTTACGCACAGTTTATTACAATTAAATATACTCTCTCTCTCTCTCTCACACACACACTCACACACGCACACACATACACACAATCATATAAAATGTCACTCCGACACATAAAATTAAAATGTGTATTGACATTATAACCTCTTATTGATTTTCAAACGAAATATACAGGTACAAAAAGAAAATCGCAAAGGGAATATACAGGATGATAAGAATTCGAGATTACACAAGTGGCTAACTAGGGTGACTGCAATTCAGACACCCTCGATCCTCAAGCTTCTTGCCGTACAAAGGCGAGCATCCTACTTGAAAAATGATCACCCTGTATACATATTTTTTGTATAAAATAGCTCTTAAGACAAAGGCAGAAGGGCCAATATGGTTTACTTTTTTTGCTTGAACGTAGTACTGTGAAGGTTCTCGATTTTATTGAATGTTGGATTTTAGATAATCCTGGTTTAGTTGTTTTTTATTATTCTTTAATAAAAAAGAAATTATTTCGTTCAATGTTTAGGTTCTTGTTCTGGTACAAAAATAGATTGATATTTTCTACGTCTTACTCTGCTATAATATAAAAACAATCGCAAAATGTGTTTATAGCTAGAGCATAACTCGAGAACGGTTTAACCGATTTCATTAATTCTTTTTTTATAATATTCCTTGAAGGACGAGGATGGTTCTTATGGAGGAAAAACGTAAACACGCGACACAGCTAAAATGTTATATTTATTAAAATTCTATAACTTTTCCGGGTTACCAGCCATTAAATGTAAAATCCAAAATTCGAATTAAGATTAATCCCAAAAAGCACTTAAACCCTAACGTCACACGTATATCATACCAAAATCCGAACCGTTTTCAGGATTTTAATTTGTCAGTGACGCGATGTTAATGGAGTATTTCAAACTGGACCGTGACTCGGTGGAATTTTAGGTTTTCATCGTCGCTATTTAGAACGTTTTTTCAATTAAAAATGTAGGATAAGGTGTTTTTGGTTGGTGTTTTTGGAATGAGGCTGCAATATTTTATAGGTAGTTGTTTTCTTGCTGATCTGTAAATAGCAAATTTTCTCTAGTTTAAATTTGGAATATGTATATGAATTTCTGGTCTGAAAGAATCATTACTCGAAACTGTAAACTGTTTATTAAATGATAAAAAATCATAAACATATTAATTTTATTGTATTAAAAACATGCTTTTTGAGAATAGAAACAGAAGCTACATGAAAGTTAGCAGTTTAAACATAAACCCTTTATTTAAACCAATAGTTTGTAATGTACGCATAAAATAACTGCCTTTTCATAGATTTGATCGGAGAGATATGAAAAGAACACTTGATTGAAATCTAAATATAGCTATCAGAAAGATCTATCGATTTCAGGGCCTCAAATGCCGCACCTAGTAATTTCTTAAGTAGACACAAGCACGAATGGGAATGTTTAGAATGATCTGAATTCAAAAGTATACTTAGAATCAGTTTAATTTATTTACACAATATATAAGATATTTTATGATTTTTTTACCGACTTAAAAAATGTTGTTATTTCTTGGCTCTGTTACCTCAGAAACTTTGACTGGTTGAAACGATTTTGATAATTTTTACTTGAAAGCTGGGGCTTCTGAAATTTTTATGGCAGTTTTAAGGCTTTTGTTTAAAAAAATAATTATCATATGAAAGAAAGAATGAGGTTAATCCATATTAGTATGGATTAACCTAACATTTATTATAAATGCGAAAGTAACTCTGTCTGTCTGTCTGTTACTCAATCACGCCTAAACTATACTGAACCAATTTTCATGAAATTTTGTATGGAGATATTTTGATAGGTACCCGAGAAAGGACACAATCCCGGAAATCCCACGGGAACGGGAACTATGCTATTTTCTTAGACTGCGCGGGCGAAGCCGCGGGCGGAAACCTAGTACCCTATAATTACTGATATATCTCCAGTAAACAAATAATAAGAAGAATTGTACAGCAAAGAGCCTTTAAACTTCACATTTGTCGCTTGCAATTACTTATTTACCGTGTTGGTCTTTAATTAGCTGCAGTTAACTTCACGTAGCGTGTCTTGGCTCGAATTTCACTTTAATCACGATCAACTGCCACGTCTTTATTGGCTTTCGTTCTAGTGACGGATGTTTATAAATGGTAGTTGGTTACGAATAATGCTCAATGTTGTTAGATTAAGTCGTTTTTGTTCGTTAGGTAATACAAGAAGAGTTTAACAGAAATCTTATTTTATTGACAAGCTTCTTGATAAAGACACTGAAATGTATTATTATATAATGAAAAATATTATTTTTAACATGCTTGCATGATACGCTTACATAACTGATTTTTGTAATTTTCTTGTCATTATGCTTCGGCCTATCTCAATTATAATAATTAATAACAATATAGTTTCATCAACTTCAATTTGCAAACAAAGGGAAATCTCTGGCTTTACTATGTCTGTATGTATATAACACCTGATTAAGTTAATACACCTTGCCCTTAATCGACCACAAATGTGTATTCCACATAAATGGAAGTAATTTATGATGAACTAGCCCCATAATAAATAACGCCCTTCTTAGCTGTTTTTCTTTTATTTTATCTCACAGTTAACTAGGAATTTTACCTAACGAATTACCGGGGACACGTGTAGAACAAAAACATCTCTATTTGGCTTCTTCACATGAATAAATAAACCTCTTAATCCAGAGTCGCTCTTAATAAAACACATACTTAGCTATGTATATCACATGGTTTCGTCTTATATTGTGTTTCTCGTTAGCTCATACCGTAATTAATCGTTCCTTTGATTAATTATAATATTACTTTTAAGATTTATATACCAATCTATGTTCATGCGAATGTATGGTGAAATTACATATACATAAAACATACTTTTTTAATTTGGAGGGCGGAACTTTATATTAGAATCAGATATGGGGAAAAGTTTATCATATAGAAACCTTCGAATTATAAAAATGATTATGCGTAGAGGAAAACATGACGTGGCGCTTAATAAATGATATTAAATACCTGGATATTTTTTCATAAAACTTATTATTTGTTAATGAAATAAAATACACATTGTTCAGTGTTACATTTTCACACTTTACTACTGCATTGGATAGAAATTATAAAAAGTAGCATCTCTATATGTATCTATTATCTATTATATCTATCTATTATGTAAATAATTTGATAGACATAGGGTAGATAAAACCTTGAAGAAGGTCATAGTCTATTTATATCTGAAGAACAAACAATGTTGCCCTCTCATCTATGTCGATAGCTTAGTCGTCGAGCTTAACGTTAGATTTTTATTATATTTTTCTTTTGTTTTGGTCTTTATTATTTACCCACAATGTTCCGCTCCTGATGTTGGTAGCGTGATCATAGCCTTCCTCGATTAATGGGCTATCCAACACCGAAAGAATTTTGCAAATTGGACTAGTAGTTCCTGAGATTAGCGCGTTCAAACGAACAAACTCTTCAGCTTTATAATATTAGTAGATTTCACGTGAGATTTTACTCCTACATTAAAAAAATACGAAAAATAAGTCTGTCTATCTACAAAAATTCACAAAGATTTGTGCGAATAAATTCATAAGCTTTTGAACTGATCTGTTAAAGTATGGTGATACATTTTAAAGTTTCAGAGAAATCATTTCATAGGGCACAGGGTATTTTTGCGTATGCCGGGTAAACTGGGTACCTAATAAGGTTACATATAAAACAATATGGTAGAATTATTAGTTTTCTTTTATGGTTGAATATATTTAAGTACCATTTATACTAATATAATATTAGAATACGTGCTTCTAAAAGAAAGCTATCTAAATTAGCAAGTTAACAAATGTTGAAAATGATACGTTCGTGAATCCATACTACATCAAAAGCATAGGTATTCATTTAATTACGAGTGAAACTTTTAAATTACTCTTCAAATATTTGTTCATATGGAGATAATACCAATTCAGCATTCGTGCATTTTAGCCCATTTTCAAACATATTGGTTCCGTATATTCCACCCTTCTGACTTTTAAGTGAATTACTGAACATGGCATTCGGGAATATATTTTCGCATTACGTACCGGGGAATGGGGATCTTTTGATCGCGTTTTTAAGATCCTTTGTTCGATATTTGATAGTGAATTGTTTATGATGAGGTATCCTGGCAATCACGATACTATAGAGGGCCTAAGGGTGCTTTCCGAGTGAGTAATGTGTTTGTAAATGACCAATAGTATCGTTTCAAACTCTAAACACTTTAAACTTAATGAAGCGATACGATTGGTTATTTACAAACACATTCTCGCACACTATTGGTGGAAAAGCACTTTTAATGTCTATGATCAGTCGTCATTGTAGATTTTTATTCATAATCGTCGTAACGGGAGCACACATCGACTATCATTTGTTGGGCCAACACTGCCTATTGTGAAGAGGGCCCATGATAGTGAATTAATTATGTTGAGGTATCCTATGTAATATTCGTGAAATTTTAAAGAGTTGTTTGTGCGTCTAATTTGAGGATGTAAGGAATATGGATAAGGTATCGATGCTATAATATATGGATAAGGTATCTTTAAAATACCCATAGGTGTTATAAATAAGACCAGATAGATATCTACCTATCTAACTTTATACATTTTAAAGTACATATTATTTGTAGTAGGTAATATTAATTATTATATTAAGTATATATTATTCCATAATTTCATTAAGCTATGTATATTTGAAAACTTTTTACTGTGCCTATAGATACAATGAATGAGGTAAATTTTCATAATCACCCTTTTCCAAAAATATCATAGAGTAAATTAAGAATATAATGAAAAAAAAGTCAATATTTGATAACTCGCCGGCTGATAACACAAAATGAGATCTTAAAAATCACAATCTGAATTATTAAAGGTTTTTACCGCAACCTTCCTAAATTTATGATCTCATTTCCTTGCTACGAGTCAATGTTAAACCTTTACAATGAATGGGGATGTCTAGTCGCGTGGAAAAAGGAATAATTGATTTTGTCGTGGTCGTGGTTGGCGGCTTTATTTATGCACCGGTTACCATGGCAACGGTTTATGTACCATTTTATCAACTAGTGACAGTAGGTAAGTACAAATGTAAAAGTATTTAGGTCGAACTCCAGGACAGAAGTGTCGAAATGAATTAAAATTTACTTAAAAGATACTAGATACAACAACACCAAAACAATACATTAAAATCTGCTCAGTCGTTTTTGAGTAATAAGTTTTGTAATTAATACGGCTCATATACATAATATAGAAACGATGACTCGTCACAAGTTTAAGTGAAAAGGTTTACAGCAATACAGCAACTTGTTTGTGTTTAAGTTAGGACTGTTATTCTCACTTAAATCAAACTTTGGTGTTAAACTTCCAAGTTACCAAATTAGTAAGCGCATGATGCAACGAAACTTAATATTTGTCCGAGCCAAAGTTTATAGCAGCTAATTAGATCAAACTGATGTAAAGTATACTTTACTAGCTCCTCTTCCCGGCTTTACCCGAGATCAAATGTATAATTTCAATTAATTATATTTTACATAAAACACCAAAAAAAATATAGTCAAATTCAGAACCTCTTCCTATTTTTTAAGTCGGTAGAAAAACATTTAAATCTCACTAACTTATATACATTAAATATACATTAATAGGTTTTCAAAAACGTATTCCTGAAACCTTATCAACATCGCAGCCATTTAATATTCATTAGGTATTAATAATATAATAAATATGTTTATTCTATTCTATATATATATCATAGTCTAGGACATAACGATAGTAACGACCGCCTCCTTGGTACAGTGGTTGACGCGTGAGCGTAGAACCGAGGGGTCCTGGGTTCGATTCCCGGTGGAGACGAAGAAAAAAAATGTCTCAGTCTGGCAGGACACAGAAGGCTGATCACCTACTTGTCCCTAAAGAAAATCGATCAGTGAAACAGATGTATAATGCATGCCAATTACCCCACTTGGGTAATGGGACTTCACTTTTTTCAGAACATAACAATATACGTCGATCTCGACGTCTATAAAAAATACAGTACTTATTTAATAAGTCATAATATCAAAATATCTTATTTCTAAAGAAACTCTTGTATACAGTAAAACCTCCAATTTAAAGTTATTCACAGTGTTAGCGATCGACATAACCACGTGGTAAATATGTACATGAATAATTTAGATACGCATAATAGTATATTTTAATTTTTATAAATATTATGCTGAACTCATATAAGATGGGAAACCGCTCACCTATTTGGTGATGATTTGTATAACTTACTAATGATATTGTTTAATTATTGTAAATATCGTATTTTAGTTGTTTTGTGTAGATTTATATTATTTGTAAACTATAGAGTTGTACAACTATATGAGTTTTATAACATGTTTGAATAAATGATATTGTGTACTATGGGTACGAAATTGAAAGCAATTTGTTAGATGTTCTGTAAAGATTAAGAAAAAGTTTATTGTATTTGAAAATTTGGATTATTGTTTTGTGTCAATTTCAATTATTGCTAAGTTTTATAGTATGAAGAGAAAATGAATAATTTCAATCTAAGTTAAAGATATGTGCGAAATGGTTGTAAGTTCACTATAAAACTGCGGATTTGTATATGTAGACTATTGTATTGTACTACAAATTGTATATTATTTTAAAGGTATTTTTTGTGGCGTTAATGTGAAATATTTGTTTATTTGGTAAATTATAAATTAATAAAGTTACGAGCAAGTAAAGGGCTGGTCGATAGCGAAACGGGTTTGCACGATATACACGGTCATACATTTTCTGTTTCCGCACACAACATTTTTGGTTCTTCGAGCCGAATTCTGCATAGAACATTTTTGGTTCATTGGAGCCTGGTCCTTCGTTTATAAGAAGAAAACGTACGAAGAATTGAAGATGCCTATCACGAGGTCGCATAAGAAAACTCCGATTGATCGTCGTACGTCAAGACAAGATGATGAAAGCCGGCTAGAGCTAACGCCGATGAGTCACGACGTTACGACGGCAGATGTTGATGTTATATCAACATCACCGAGAACTCCGCCAGCCACAGAGACCCACGCCACTCACATGATGGCTGAAATGGGCACCCACGAGTCGAAGAGTAAGGATTTTGGATCAAAAGATACTCTTATATCGGCTACAGAAGGCCGTAAAGCGATGTCAGTTCGCTCGGCACAGGCTGGTGTACGAAAACGAACATTAGAAGCGAAACAAGAATTGCTTCAACGCGAATTGGAAGCAGCTCAAGCGGCTGCGCGATTAGCACGCGTTAAAATGGAACTCGCGGAATGTGAAAATGAGCTGTTAGAGTCCGATAGTGATGAAAATGACTTCAAATCGGAACATGTAGAAAATTGGATCGCTGAAACAAATTACGCCGATAACAATGAACAGTGCAATAAACCGTCTATACAAAAGCCAGCTAAGGAAGAATGCAAAAATCCGACTATTGAAGTGCAAACATTGGCGGATGCATTAAAGGAAATTATATGCACAAAAAATAACACGGCGGCGCAACCGAATTATATAAACGAATTGCCGCACTTTGACGGTATTAGTGATGAATGGATAGCATTCAAAACAGTTTATGACGATACAGCCCCATTGTTTAATGATGTACAAAACATGGCGCGATTACGAAGGGCAATAAAGGGTCGTGCACGTGAAGCAATAAAAAGTTTGCTTTATTCAGCCGCTAAGCCGAATGACGTCATCGACTCACTAAGACGCCGCTACGGTAGAACAGATGCTTTGGTTCTAGCTGAATTGGACAAACTACAAGCATTAAGAAAAATAACAAACGATCCTCGCGATGTGTGTATGTTCGCGAGTCAAATTAATAACAGCGTGGCGGCTATCAAAGGTTTGAAGAGACCCGAGTACCTACACGCGCCGCATATTGTGAAAACGATATTAGACAAGCTACCACAATCGTTTTTATATCGGTGGTATGATTTTATCGGCGACGAGGAACATGGTGTTTCGGATATTACACGTGTTTCGCAATGGCTGAATCGGGAAGCAGATCGCTGTGGATCACACGTGAGTCTTGGCGAAACAAACAATTGGAAAATGAATCGAAAGCATGTATATTACGGTGAAGAAAACGATGTGGCGTCATATAGTATCAGTGAAAGTAAGAACACGTGCTTTCACTGCAAAAAAGACCACGTGCTTAGTGAGTGCCCACGATTTATAAAACTATCTATTCAAGAACGTTGGGATATTGTTAAGAAGCATCGCGTATGTTTTAATTGCTTAAAAGGAAAGCATCGCAAAGAGAACTGTCGCAAATCACCATGCAAATATTGTAAACGGTTGCATCATTCGCTTTTGCATGTTGAATATGCCATGCAAAAGCCAGACAGTGATAGTGTGCATCAAGAGCCTGTAACGAATACAGTGAATAATGTGTGTGAACCTATGACGTCACGAGCTTATCTGAAAATGCTCGAAGTTGAAGTATTTGGGCCAAAGGGCTCTGAAAAAATTATTGCTCTGTTAGATGAAGGCTCTACAGTTACTTTATTGGACTCAGCTGTGGCAAAACGTATTGGTGCTAGTGGTTCGAAGACTCAACTTGTGATACAGACTGTGGGTGGAGGAAATATCGTGAATAGTGACAGTCAAGTGAAGTAAAGCTCAGTCAAGCTCTCGCAGTCAACGGAGCACAACGCTCTCTACGCACGAAATTGAAGATCTCACCAGCCCTTGAAAGCTCTACATTGAAGAAGTAACGCTGACTTTTATTTCGCTACGTTATTATAGCGAAGCCCGCGTGCTTCGCTCGCGGAATAAATCCCTCGCGTCTACATACGGGCTGTGACGGCACACCGCGTTTCCACGGGCGCTAGCAGAAGTGTCGGGAGTGGACGTGAACCAGCTACGAAGGCGTTCACTCAGTGTGCATAGTCACACACGTAGCGTATGGGCCGTGTATAAACATTCGCGTGAACTGCTTACGGGCACGCTCGTACTGCGTCTACCGCCGCGATATACACGGTCGCATAATATATTGTATCCACGCTACAACACACAGTAACATCAGAATACAATACAGTTTCTATGAAACTTGTAAGCCAAATTAGTACTTATATGATGTACTGTAGATATTAATTATCCCGGCAAAGTTTGTCGTAATCGCATTAAACGGAGACTGTATTACATGTCCTTACTGTGTATTATTTCCTCGTAGGGTAAACGCAGCTATCAACGACCCATCGAAAATCTGATGGTATTACCGACCTATAAAAGTAATTCGAAATTTAAACGTTTCCAGAACTATTCTAGCTATAGGTAGGCAAAGTTATATACGAATGTATTACTTGAGCATCGTATACTTTAACGTTAGAGTGAGTAACTGAGCAAAAAAGAGTTAAAATGCGTAAGTTGCTGCGGGGTAGCGTGGAAGCAGGACGTGTCGTACTGTTCCGTTGTTCCTTCGGGTAAGTACTGTGAGTATCTTTTTAAGACATTTACAAACAAATGACATCTATACTTTAATTTATATTACTAAATTTCAATGCATTTAAGTGTCAACTTTTCATTTCTTACAATATTTTATTAATAAAAAGTAATTTGAAACGATAAAACTTAAAATTAAAATGGGACGGTGTTAGCTTCACCAGTTTAAGTCGTGGCAGGTATCAACGACCCGTAAGTCGGCAATGGCAGCAACGTAACTTTTTGTTTTATTTTCTTTTATGTTATTATATCACACTAACACAAGTGGTTTTATGGACCAGTTTAAATCTAAGCTATGAGTCTTCATAAAAATCTATTAGCGACTAAACTTTTTTGTCTAGTGTTGTGTCTTTTAGCGTTGTCAATTTATACAAAGTTATGATATTTTCGAGGATCCCTATCGAATAGTTACAGTAGTAAATCATTGTTTTTTTTTTGTTTAAACAATATGCATTTGTTCATATTTTGTATGACATTAATCAATTATAATCTATTTTATAGTCTGATGGTCAAATGAATTAAAATAACCATTTTTTTAAGGGTCGGTAATACAATTTAGGTTTATACTTACATACTTTAATACCGACCCATGTGGGTCGGCAATAGCAACTATAGGAAGCTATTACCGATCGAATATAGATTGTTTAGTTTCTCATCTACAAATTCAAATTGCTTTATTTGCAGAATGTAGAATAAAGATGTTTGTATATACAGATAATATTGATCCTTAAACATTCTGCTCGTAATTGAGCGTGAAAATATATTTTTATCACTTTTATGACATAATAGGTGCCTATTAAAAATTAGGTCTTTGTCAACCGCTGCCTCCGACAAATTCTAAGAATTTACTGGCCTGAAAAGATCTCCAATGACCAACTATTGGAACGCTGCCACGAGACACCGATTTTCCTCCAAATCTTACGCCGTAAATGGACATGGATTGGCCACACTCTTAGAAGGGACACCTTACATATACCCAGGCAAGCCCTGGAGTGGACCCCGCAAGGAAAAAGAAAGCGTGGCCGTCCAAGACAATCCTGGCGTCGTTCCGTGGCAGCGGAGGCTAGGGCGATTGGTTTGACGTGGCCGGAGCTGAAGAGCGTAGCCCAAGACCGAACGCGATGGCGGCGCACTGTGGACGCCCTCTGCCCCACATAGGGGCCATAGGACCTTAATTATTATAATTATTATTAAAAATTATATTTTTTTAGGTTAAATTAACATAAAACATATAATTAGGTATATTTTTTCCAGAAATATGGAGCCACGAAAGCGGCGAAAAGTATTCAGTAAAACAAACTCGCCGAAGCAATCAATCAAATAGCATAACGAAATATCCTAGAGTTTGAAATCCTTAATTGAATATATGTACATTAATAGTATTATGTTGACAACAAAAAAATACGAATATATTTGCATTTTTATTTCATTTTATTAAGATCGGTAATCATCATCATCACTAGCTTCTATACATTCCATTGTTGGAAAAAGGCTTCCTCTCACATACGATCGGGAATAGCTGCATAAAAATCGTTAATAGCTTCACAGCCGTTTTTATGGGTCGGTAATAGCAACAATCGACTAAGTCACATTGAGAATTATTTTTTACAAGATAATCCTTTATTAGAATGTATTTGCTTCAATAAATACATTTTTTATACATAACACTAGCATATAAAATGAAATTATAAATCTTTAGAAGAACCAGTATACTTAAAAAATATGGTTGATTTTGAAATTGCCTTAGAGGGGTCGTTAATACCTGCGTTTACCTTACATGAACGAAGTTACTAGAATGTTTTAAGCGATTTAATAGTAGTAAATAGTAAGTACTTGCTCTACAACTTCAACTACCCGCAACATACCGGCAGTGGAATTTTTTAAAATTGTTTTAAATTCTTCGTTTTATGCATGTTATTTACTAGGTTTCCGCCCGCGGCTTCGCCCGCGCAGTCAAAGAAAAACCCGCAAAGTTCCCGCTCCCGTGGGATTTCCGGGATTGCGTCATTTTCCCGAGAAAGTAGCCTATGCCCTTTCTCGGGTATCAAGTTATCTCCATACCAAATTTCACGAAAATTGGTTCAGTAGTTTAGGCGTGATTGAGTAACCGACAGACAGACAGTTACTTTCGCGTTTATAATATGAGTATTGTTAATTATAAGAACAATTATTTTCAATTTAAAATTTTGCAGTAAAGTGATTAAAAATGATTAAGTCGTAAGTTTATTACTTAAACATTTTACACTACACATACAATATATTTTAAACATTTCCTATTGTAAGCGTATTTAAACTAATATATTCTGCAACGACCTTAGTGCAAGGGTCAAGAGGAAAGCCCCTAAGCAAATATGCGACCTTCTTGCCGTGGTTGATCGTGATTAGATTCTACAAAGTGCAATCGAATTTTCCTGATAAACTTAGTCAAAGTCAACTATTTATTTCGTTATAGGTCAAATTAATAATAAGTAGAGTTAATATTCAAAATATATCAATTATAAAAGTTTCGTTCAAAAGATATTGCCAATAGAGCGTAAAATTAATTATTTTTAATAAATCAGTTATTGATGTTTCGGTTAGTTTAGGATGGTTAATAGAAAATTTAAATTCTGTTATTATTCTAAACAATACCATAATTAGGTATAATATAATACACGCACGTTATGTAATATATTTCAAAAAGACGATGCAGTCTCCCATAATAATTATTATTACACGACAAGCCTTTGCCCGCAGAATTAAAAAAAAAAACATGTTCCTTCTTCGATTTTCCCGCGTAATTAAACGTCAAACGATCGTTAATGGCGCCAAACAAAAACAAGCGAACCCGTGAAAGTGACGCGTGGTGTACGTGCCTGAAATTAAAATGTTATTCTTGTTTTAAAACACGTTAGCGATTTGGTTAATTTTTTAGCCAAATATTTTTACACACGTTTTATTTTACAACGAAGAATACAAATGAGGCAAAATTATAATGTTTTCTGAACGGTGATAAAATTTGAATACTGATACTAATACTGGGGCCAAAAATATTTTTTCATAAAATCTAGAGATTTGAAAGGACTAGTAAATACAATGATTTATTGTTATCATAATAATAGGCAAAGTATTTGGCTTAAAATTTGAAATTGACGCTATTACGGGACCTATGAATACATCATAATTATTGTCCAAACAATGCACTTTAACAACAGTTGTTAGTGCCTAAGCAAATTTTATGCAGATTGCCTATTACCGTTAGTCAAAGCAAATATATTTGCACATTCAGAACATATCGGTTTTGTCAATATGATCACATAATTGTGTTTGATGGACGCCACATCGATTGGCAAGGTAAAATTATTCATATCACGATATGCGAATTGGCACAAGAGTAATTATGTAATTTATTAAAATAAAATTAATGGTTAAACCATCTATGTACTATAAATGTCTATGTAGTAGTCAAATTTCTGATATACGGTCTGTATATTATAAAACATTGAATTTTCGTTTTAAAGATAATGAAGGCAAAAAAAAACTGATTTAATTGCACTAAACTTTTCTCGATACATTTTATTGTCATATCTTCACTGCAGATTTAGTTATCACACATGCAAGGTGTCGTTAAACAAATACACTTCAACTTCGAAAAACATTTACTTAACCCAATATACGTGAAAGCTGTTACACGTCGTTTACATAATATTAAAAAGGCATGCAACCCTCAAGCGCGATAACAAAGACCTAATTAGTGCCGGCGAAAGATTTCACGAGTCATGAATATTAAACTGGGTAAGGCATTTTGTAAACTGATCACCGTTAGGAACCACGTCACGTACGCGCAATGAACAATGACAGCTCCTAATCGGACCTCTTACACAACTGATGATCTTCAGTTAGGGGGCCAATGTCACACGCTCGGCCAGAATATCGATGACACATCCGGAGTCTGCGGAAACTCAAAAATCACATGTTTATATCCCTATATATACGCTTTCGGCATTTGTGTCAGTATCATTCGGTAGCCAACCGTCGAAGTAACAACAATGAATACTTTCGTGTGTGTTCTCTTGCTCGCAGCAGTTGCGGTGGCTGAGCCGCCTAGATACCGCTTAGACAGGTTCAGATCTGCGAGACAAGAAGTCGAAGGCAGCGGTGCGCGTGCTCCGCGCTCGTGCTATCTCTTTTGCTCATACGCTACGCAATTCAGAGCGTACTACGCCACTTTGTGTATAAAGTTCGGTTGCTAGTCGCCCCACGTGGAGTTCGCCTTTGCCTGTTATACCCGGTTATAACCCGCAGCACCGCCTGCCGTTTTTCGGCGAAAGCCGTTAAGTGGAGAGGGCGGTGATGTGTGTTTAACACGTTTTAGCAGCGCAGGCAAACGCCCACGTGCTCCCCGATGGAGCATGCCGGACCCAAAGGCCCTTCTCAGGGCCACACAAATGTGACTCCCGCGCGCAGTTCGCGCCCGCGCATAGTCACGCGCACTGGCCGCGATGGAGTAGCCCGGTCGAGCTCGGCTCCCGGGCGCCCCTCCCGCCCCTTCTGGACGCAACCCCGTCAATGGGGATTACCTGAGGCCGCCGCCGCAGAGGACGTTCCTGACCCGGACCAGGAAGTATCACCACGCACCGCATTTCTGTCGGATGCCGTGCTGATCGACCGGTTCGTGTCGTCGGGCCTCCTGTCGCGCAAGCTGCGCGGCTGGTTGGCCTCTTACATCGAAATGAGACGAGGCGACCTGGCGCGCATACCGCTGGGCTGCTTGGAGGAGCCATCGCCGGAGGATGAACAGGTTTTGTTGGCAAAACTTGCCACCCTCCCGATCCCTCCGGGCAAGCCACGGGCGAGGCGCCGTCGCCTCCTCAGCAGCGACGAGGAGGAGGAGCAGGTCGAGGCGGCACAGGCCAAGCGGCCTTGCCAGACTCCCGCCCTCCTTCCCGCTACAACCACCACCACCACCACGGACTTCGAGAGCATGGACACGACCGCAGCCACACCCGCTCCGCCCACCTATGCGGCGGTAAGTGCAGGCGCCGTCGTGCCACCACTCCACCCACGCGATCCACGCCGCCCCCGCCGTATCAACGTGGAGGCCGCCGAGGAGCCGCAACCGGGCCCGTCCGGCATGCAGCGCGCCAGTGCGCCTGCGCAGCCGACCGCCCCCACACCGAGGGCGACAGCAGCGCCACCTAGCGCTGCCGCCCCCGCATCCACCGCTGCTACAACGGCGCCACCTAGCGGCGCGCCGAAAACACCCCGCTACCCGCCTATCGTGGTTGAGTCGCTCCCAAATTGGGCGACTCACCTACGTAACATCACCGCCTCGCTGGGGCGACAGGTAAGCGCGCGCGCCTACGGGACCGGCGTGCGCTTCTCGCCTCAGGACGAGGTGGAATACCGGGCGGTGGACAGGTACCTGCGCCGCATTCAGGAGGAGGGAGTTGAGATATCCTGGTTCTCCTACTCCCCTGAATCGGAGCGCAGTGTGAAGGTCGCCGTCCGTGGCCTTCCCGTCAACACCACGCCCGAGGAGCTCATGACCGCGCTGCGCGACCGGGGATATGACCCCGAGTTCGCGCGGCCCATCCGCGCCCGGAAAGGGCGCCCCGGATGCATATTCTTGGTCATACTAAGAAAGACCGAGAACCTCACGCCGGGCATATATGCAGTCAAAGAGCTGCTGTACATGCCCGGCGTCACCATAGAGGCGTGGCGCTCCAAGCGGGGCCCCGCGCAATGCCACAGGTGCCAGGGCTTCCGACACTCGTCGCACAATTGCCACAGGCCGCTTGCCTGTGTGCGTTGCGGCGAGAGCCACGCGACCGCGGACTGCCCGCGGCCAAGAGACGCCCCCGCCATCTGCGCAAATTGCGCGGGACCACACCCCGCCAACCACTCCTCTTGCCCGGTGCTGCGGCGCGAGGCCCGCAATAAAAAGGCGGGCCCGATAGCGCGCACCACGACCACACAGCAGCAGCCGCAGCAGCCGCGCGCCGCACCGAATGTGCGGCCTAGCGCGCCGGCGGCGCCACCCGCGCCCGTAGAGCCGGTGCCTCGTGGAGAGGCCCCCTCCACCGGTCTTATGGCGGCGGCGAACAACGCCCCCGCAACCACATCCGCAAGAAGAAACCGAAGGGGGCGCAGCGGTAAGAAACGTTCCCGCACGCAGCCCCCTCGGACCGCTACCGCCTCCGTGCTCCCTGCCGGCCCGCCCGCGCACATTCCGCAGGCGCCGGCGCATGCGCAGCAGCGCCAGCCCGAGCGCACACGAGCGCAGCCGCCGACCTCCGCTCGGGTAACTTCGGCGCAACGATCGCAGCCGAACTTACCCGAACCCGCCCGAGTACAAACCTCGACACAGCTCGGCCCAGCATCGGCACAGCTCGACCCAGCCAAGCGGACTGCGATGCGAGTGGCGTGCCAGGTGCTCCAGAGCATGCTGGCCGCGCTGGAGGAAGGCGCCGACCCGATCCCCATCATCATGCAGGGCCTGCTGACTCTCGCTCAACAGTGAGTAGCCGCTTCATTTACTGGAATGCGAGCGGGCTCAGCAAGGAGAGAGCGACATTACTGCGCCACCTCATGCGTGAACAACGAGTAGACGTCGTCCTCCTAAACGAGACGCACTTGGGCGCGGCTGACAAACTCAGCGCGTCTGGCTACGTCTCGTACAGACAGGACGAATGCTCCCCGCATGGGCGTAAGTACCGCGGACTTGCGATCCTTATCCGCAAGTCCATCCCTCACACCCCACTCCCCGCTTTCACATCCCAATCCTTTTCCGCGCTCGGCATCGAGGCGGAGTTTCCGGTGGGCAGGCTGCGTATGTATGCTGTATACAGGCCGCCCGGGGGGAGAGTTGACACGAACGAGGTGAAACGACTTTTCGCCTCGAGCGTGCCGACGATCGCCGCGGGCGACTGGAACAGTAAGCATTCGCACTGGTTATCCCGCCTCGATTGTTGCAACGGCAAAGCCCTTTATAACATTATCGATTATAACGACATTGTTATAGAGGGCCCTTCCGAACCCACTCACTATCCTCGTACAGACTCCCACCAAGCGGACGTCATCGACTTTACGATTCACAATGTGATCCGCCAGTCGATGTCGCAAACTGTTATTGTGGACGATCTCGGCTCAGACCACCTGCCGGTATTGGTCGAGATCACTGCAAACAGTTCCGCGCTTGCCCCATCCTACTCCCGCCGTTGTGTTAATTGGGAGTTATTTGCGAATACGCTTGAGCGCTCTACGCCCTCACGCGCGGTTTCAAGCGCCGAGGACGTGGAGATATTCGCGAATGGCTTGCATGAAGCACTCAAGTCCGCTCTTTCCCAAGCCACGACACTTAAACCGTCCACTTCCATACTCCCCCCCATTCCCGCTCACATCAAAGCCCTCATCCAGAAGAAGCGAGCTCTGCGACGGCAGTGGCAGCATTCGCGCTGTCCCACCCTCAAGCGGCAACTTGCTCGCTTGCGAGAGCAAGTTAGCGATGCGCTTGAGGCGAACAGGATCGAGGGCTGGCACCGTGCGATCGACTCGGCCGCCGAGGACTGGCCCTCGCTCCACAACCTCTGTCGCAGGCTTAAATCTTCAACTGCCCCCGCGCGCCCACTCACCGATTCCGCGGGTAATTATATATACGCCCCTCAGGGTCGCGCTGACTTGTTCGCCGAACATCTGGCACAAGTTTTTCAGCCGAACCCCCTGACGCCGTCGAGCGCCGCCCACGCAGCAGTGGTGAACGAACACCTGTCAGGTTTTCTAGCATCACCGATACCGCCCGCTGAGGAAGTATTCTTCACCTCCCCGTCCGCCGTCCGCCGTGCGATTTCGCGTACAAAGTTGCGCAAAGCGCCCGGTGAGGACGGCGTGACGAACGAATCCCTCCGCCACCTCCCCCGTAAAACAGTCGCGGCTTTGTCGCGGCTGTTTAACGGTATATTACGCACCGGCCATTTCCCTTCAGTGTGGAAAACCGGTCGCGTAATAATGATCCCGAAACCCGGCAAGAATGCCTCCTTAGCGGGCAGTTATCGACCCATCACCTTGTTGAGCACAGTCTCCAAGGTGTTCGAGTCACTACTGCTGCCTATGCTGCGTCCGTACGTGTCGCCGCGCGCTGAGCAATTCGGCTTTCGCTCGGCACATAGTACCACCCTTCAGATATCTAGAGTATTGCACCATGTTAGCTCCGCCTTGAACAGGAATGAGAGAGCGGTCGCAATATTTCTAGATATCGAAAAGGCTTTCGACCGCGTCTGGCACGAGGGTCTTATATATAAGATCCTTACCACTACCCAGTGTCCCGCGCGGCTTGTGAGGATATTGCACTCCTTCCTCACGGACCGCTCCTTTCACGTTTCCGTGTCCCCCGCCATTTCCCGAAACCACTCTGTGCAGGCGGGTGTCCCGCAGGGCAGCTGTTTATCGCCCGCGCTTTACTCCGCCTACACAGATGACTTCCCTTCCCCCGCGCTAAATTCTAATCAAATCCTCGCACTATATGCCGACGATGTAGCTTTGATCGCCGCATCGTTGAATACAACGCATGCGATGGTTAAGGCGCAACGCTGGCTCGATGAGTTGCCTGCGTATTTCGAGCGTTGGCGGATATCTGTCAACGCGCGAAAGACACAGGTGATTCGGTTCGGTGGTTTGACCCCCTCCCACCAACTCACTTTGGCTGGTGAGCAGATCCCATGGTCCGATACCGTCCTTTACCTAGGTGTAACTATTGATTGCAGGCTTCGCTTTAACAGCCACGTGAAGCAGGTAATCAACAAGTGCAAAGCCGCCCACGCCATACTTCGTCCGGTGTTATACGCTGAACTCCCGCTGCGTATAAAGGTAAGCGTTTATAAAACCTACCTACGGCCGCTCCTCACGTACGCTGCGCCCGCCTGGTATGTGTATGTGTGTGAAAGCCTGCGCCGCAGAATGCGCGCGCGGCAGTCACTCGCATTACGCGCTATCGCCGGCGCGCCGAGGTATGTGAGAAACGAGCTAATACGTAGCGATCTCGGTGTAGAAACGCTGGATGAGTTTATCCTTCGTCTCTCCCAAAATATGTTCTCGCGGGCGGACGCTTCCTCTCATCACCATCTCCGAGAGATTGCTCCGCACCGCGCCATTCCCGGGTCGCGTCGTCCAAATCCGCGCGACCTACTACCACCCCCCTCTCCTAAGGCGTCTACAGCGCCCTCCCACCAGCCGACGTTGGAAACAGCGTCGGTATCCAATCTAGCGCTTCCAGCGCCACCTGCCGCCCACGCACTCTGTGCGCCCCTTACTATTCCCTCCTACCAAATCCACTCCCACGCGCAAATAGCGCATTCCCTTATAATACCCCCACCCACGCAAGCCCCGCCTGCGACGGCGCACCCTACCGCGCCGTCTGTCGCCTCACCCTGCATAACTCCTACACAATCGGTACACAACGTACCCAGCCACTCCCACGCCTATCCCCACGCGCAATTGGCGCTTCCTACCTCACCAATCGGTTTTGTGTCGCTCCCGGGTTCCTTGTCCGTCCCCGGCCTAAAAAGTTCTGGCCGGGCTCGTAAAACCAAACACAGGTCGGTCGAGTCCTCGCAAAATGCGAAAAGGTTCAAAGCTTCCGAGTCGGGCACAGTCTCCTATACTGTGCCCCAAATACCTAAACAGGGCGGTTCGCCCCCACAGTAACCCGCCCGTATTAGCGGGCGGCGCTATCCACCTGCTGCAGGGGGCTTCCCGCCCCGATCAGCATTCCCCACGCAGCCTCCTAACGGAGGCCGCGTGTGTGAAGACCCCACTCGTCGTGTCAGTATCATTCGGTAGCCAACCGTCGAAGTAACAACAATGAATACTTTCGTGTGTGTTCTCTTGCTCGCAGCAGTTGCGGTGGCTGAGCCGCCTAGATACCGCTTAGACAGGTTCAGATCTGCGAGACAAGAAGTCGAAGGCAGCGGTGGTGACGCACCCTACCCAGCGGCTGGCTGGAGACCAGCGAAGGCGTTCGACTTACCCAACCGCCAAGAAGTTCCACCATCCACTTCCTACGGCGTGCCAGCTGACAGCTACGGTGCTCCTTTCAACACATACGCACCACCACAACCAGAATACGGAGTTCCAGAAGAACCAAAAGAAAACGAAGACTCTGAAAACGTCGAGCAAAAGGAAGACACAAACGCAAAACTCGAGGAAGCGCCAAAGAAAGACGCTGAAGTAATCAGCTCTCAAGGTGCTTACTACGTTTTGCTGCCAGGATCGCAGCTTCAAAGAGTTCAATTCCAAACCGAGAATGACATCAGGAACATGGCGTATACCGCAAAGCTGCAATACAAGAGCGAGGACAGAGCACCAATTTTCGTGTACACCGTACCACAGATACAGAATGCGGCATACGTACAGTTAATATGATTGGCCTTTACTATAGTGTATCGTTACAAATGAACGCTTCGTAGTGACAGGATTTGCTGAATATCAGCTCTACCAATTATACCCGGTATTACACTGTACCATGTTCTGTTATGTGATGATTTTTGGACTCTGGATAACCATTTAACTGTACAAAATTTCTGTATCAAAATTGTGTTCTACGAACTGCGCGCATTTGTACCGAATTATTTATTTTAATTTATCGAAATAAACGACAACTCAGTAGCGAATATGTTTTTTACTTCCTTAATTCAATAATTTGACTAATTGATTACAGATTCAGTTTTATGCATGATCTATATTATAAACTTAACTATTTTCTTACTACACTGTACAGTTTTCCCAATAATTGATGATACAATTTTCATTTTCAAAAACAAGTTACGCTTGAAACAAAACCACATACAGAACATGGTTCAATACTCGAAATTTTGTAAAAGAATTTTAATAACAATAACACAACGCAACTCATTATACAAACAACAACGTAATAGTCTGACCCACATAGTGTTAAAAAAAATAAAAGACGCATCTAATTCAAAAGAAATAGTTTACAGCAAGATCCAAAGGCTTATTATCTAACTAGCTGTGCCCCACGGCTCTACCCGCATTACTCCGCTCCAATTTATCTTAGCGTGATGATATATAGCCTATTGGCTATGTGCGAAGTGGGTGGTAGGGAACGGCAAATCGACCGTAGCTCACGACGTGGCAGAAATGTGAATTAATTCTGGGCTGTCATGTGTCAAATTGCTTTATTTTCATAACTTCCTTTATAATTTTAAGTAAAAACATAAAAATTAGCGATATCATAAGTACATGCTGTGTCGTAAATTGTAAAAATGGGAAAAACAGTTCCTGCAAGTTTAATTCGTTTCCAACATCAAAGGGGACATTACAGCAAAGACAAAAATGGATAGCTGCTGTGAAGAGAAAAAATTATTTTTCACCAGGAAGAAAATCGCTAGGTATAATATACACACTCACTTTTTCCACTACCTATTTTTTTCAATTTCGTTGAAAAACTAGTCGAAAATCGATATCACAAAAATATCTTCTCATCTAATTGACATCAGTTGAAATGATTTGACAGATGACAAGTCCCCTGAATAGTTGCGGCCACTAGGGGCGCTGTCATCGCGCACACAACGAATAGCCTTTCTCGATAAATGGGCTATCTAACACTGAAATACTTTTTTCAAATCGGACGTGTAATTCCTGAGATTAGCGCATTCATCCAAACAAACAAACTCTTCAGCTTTATAATATTAGTAAGCATTACATGCATCACCTATATAAATGACTGTGCATTGTAATTTGTAATGTACACAAACATTCTCATTCCTATAAAAGATTCCAGAAAACTTATCAACCTATTATCGATTTAAAAAAACACAATTGCAGCTGCAGTAATCGTATCATCGATTTAATCTCTTTAAACGTTGAACGAACTCTAGTCCTTTGAAATTAGATACCAAAAGGTTATAAAAAGGTATAGAGGAAACTATAAAATCGTCTAGGGTTCCGTCTAGAGGCCATAAAACTGTTAATTTATCCAGGATTTTAATTAGTGTAACATGGCGTCGATAGCGTGGAGAGAATTTTAAGTGACCAATTAAATTATACTTCACTACATAGTACATATAAGTCACTTTCTCTGTCCTTGTCCCTATGTATGCTTAAATCTTTAAAACTACGCAACGGATTTTGATGCGGTTTTTTTTAATAGATAGAGTAATTCAAGAGGAAGGTTTTAGTATATAATTTATTTTAGATAAAGCGGGCGAAGCCGCGGGCGGAGAGCTAGTTCATAATATAATGTTACTTTTAAAGAACAGAAATTCTAAAAGTAAAAGGTTTGTATTCACTTCAAGTTAATTTGATATCTGTTTCACATACATCGGCTTCTATATTTCATGTTCTGTTTTTGATTTAGTTTATAAAAGGCCTTTTGTAGGCCACATCGCCGCTTCCCATCAGGTGGGATTGTGGCCAAACTTCTGCCTATTGATGATAAAAAAAATCTAAATTGCTTTGTCAATGTACATTTTTGTTAATAATAATTTATGGAGTTTCTTGCCGGTTCTTCTCCATAGATACTGTTTTCCGAATCGGTGGTAAATTTTATAAATACTTATGTAATGACGATTCGAAGTGCTACTATATAGTAGTGTAATTGAATAAATGAATGTTTGAGTTTGAGTTTAATTTCCACAATTTGTAAAAAAAGAGCGTACCTATTTGTCTTATAAAATTTTAATAACTTTAATATGTTATGGTTGAATAATCAGATTTATTTATTTGTAAATTAATGAACCAATGAAATGTGAATTAATTTTAATACACTGAACTCAGTAATTATTACAGTATATTATATTATAATTTATAGCAATTAATAATCAACTTTATTTTATAACAGCAGTATGCAGTTTATACTGAAACTTACAATATAAATCCATTATTTGTTCATAAAATTGAAATTTACTGACAACTTAATTTGGTGTGTTCATTCTGTCGAATACGATACATTCGCCATTTTTGCTATTTTATACAGTTTTTTTAAATTTTCTCAAAAAAGAATTGCTTGTTATTTGAGAATACCTATGATCTCTATTTATTTTAAAAGTATTCATATAAAAAGTATATTAAAATATTAATTACAAATTACTTTTATTCTACTTATAAGATATGCGGAGGATATTTAGGAGCGAAAATTTCAATTTTTTTCGAATTAATGGTTTTGTAAATAAACCCTACGGACTTATCTATAAGTATATAAGACGTGCCACAAGCATTTTTTTTAATAAACGCAAACACTTCAGTACATAATATATGTAATATCTAATATATAAAAATCAATGCCACTTTTCGTTGTAATTCCATAACTCGAGAACGGCTGAACCGATTTCGATAATTCTTTTTTTATTATATTCCTTGAAGTACGAGGATGGTTCTTATGTAGAGAAAACGTTAATATGTACCACGGGCGAAGCCGGGGCGGACCGCTAGTATTATATATTATATAAATAGTGTCTACTCGCAATCGCTCATAAATTGTTTTAAAAAATATTGTCAAATGACACAATAATATACTGAAATCCTCCACTTTTTACGCTCAACTAGCTACAAACACTCGCCTCTAACCAGTTAAAAGACAGTTAAATCGACAGCACTATCCTAAAAGCAGAACAAAGGAAATGGAAAAGGAACAAATCGTTTTGTATACGAGAGACTGGGCGCAAGCTGGGCGCAAATAAAATTGACGGTCTTTGTGCATGTGACATAAGAGTATGAGTCTAATTTGGCTGTGTTGAATAATATAAATATTTACCTGGAATATGTTAATAATGATAAATATTATGTTAAGTATGATAATGTACAGATAGTAACAACTAATTTTATAAACGCAAGAGTTTGTAAGAATGTTTGGATGTTCATGAATGTTTGTTCAAGCAAAAACAGCTGATCGGATCTGTATGAATTTTGGTACAGAAATAGATTATAATCTGACTTAGCACATAGGATACTTTTAACCCGGCTACCAAGCGAGAGACGTCATGGGTTTTAGCTATTATACCATACTTAAGCAGTTTTAGTCTGTTATAAATAAAATTTTTACGATTTTTTTGAATAAAGATGCAAAATTCTGCCTCATTTTCAATCCAACAATATGCACTTTTATGACCTGTGTTTATGACCTTAGAGATGCGGCTGTATTGTAATCTATAATATAAAAATGAATCGCAAAATGTGTTGGTAAGCGCATAACTCGAGAACAACTGAACCGATTTCGTTAATTCTTTTTTTATTATATTCCTTGAAGTACGAGGATGGTTCTTTTGTAGAGAAAACGTTAATATGTACCACGGGCGAAGCCGGGGCACATATTAACGTTTTCTACGGACCGCTAGTTTAATATACAATGAATTCAAGGGAGTAAATTGCTGTGTAACTTTATTCCCGCGACCATGATATTGTATGTATTTTTATAATATTATTATGTTTATTCAAATTCCCTTATCCATTAAAAAATAAAACCTAAGATAAAACCTTCCTCAAGCGTATTTTATAAAATATTCACGTCAAAATCTCAAATGTCAAACGCAGTTCAGAACAAAAAAGTTTCACATCCAATCCTGACAATTCAATACGTTTGGGACTCAGATGTTTGGGATTAAGTTTTCTTCGTGTTCATTTTAAGAAAAACTTAGGATATAATAGAGGCAATGCTACGGCATGAATTGACTGAGATTGAACAACCTGTGTCATTGCTACCTAGGGATAAAACAGCTTGCTTGTGGATCTCTGATGTTATCATTCTACAATGTACGTATTTACGTAAACTATTAATATATTTAATCTCATATTGAGATTGAAAGCATAGTTTATGGCAAATTCATTAAAGTATTTTCGAAAAAGTAGAGTCTTAGTATCACTCTACTCTGGTTTTATTACTCTACGTAGTTAGAAATTATTACTTGATACTATACAATTTTAAGCTGTACATTAAATTTGATAAAGTCTGCTCCTTTTCCTTTGAAGCTTATTATACTACCTTTTTATCTCCCATCAGCAGACTTCTTCTTCTAATAATAATGACTGTAAGTTTTACAGGTATTTTGGTCTTCGCTGGAGCAGCCAGCATCATATACTGCGTGTGGTCTCCAGAACACTCCAAATACGACTACGACAAACTAGCCCGAATCATGTATCTCTACGACGCTCAAGCCTGTGGCTGCAACATCCGAGGCTCAAAGTCCATAACAACGTTACAATTTAGCAATGAGACGTATGGTCTGAATATTCGACCTATAAAGTACATGCCAGCGATTGTTACTGTGTCTACTAGGCTCTCAGCGAAAACAAGGAAGTAAGAACGGAAATAGTATGATAATGTATAAAGACCTATGTATACTGTCCATAATATTGCTATCTTTTAAAATATTATCTAACTGCCAAGCATCAAAATCCGTCCAGTGATTTTTGCATGAAAGAGTAGGATAACAAATTTTCATGTTTTATAGTTTTAGTAGGATAGGATTATAAGATAAAATATTTTATAAGAATTAAAGCAACAAAACGACGCACAGTATTTTTTTGACCCTTCTTTTGCGAGAGCCTAATTTTATTGAATGAACGTATGAATATATACATGACAAACGCAAGAGTAAAACTCCCATGAAGCTCACTATCATACTTTTCGAAAAAATGCAATCTGAATAAAAAGTACCGGTATTTTATATAATTCAATTTTTATTTTTTATTAATTTTTCTACCATTATAACACATTTTTTTGCATTGCGAGCGTCAAGGCTAGCCATAGGGCCAATTTTCGATCCATTCGGGGAAGAGCTGTGACTTCGCAATTTCGAGATAATCGCATAAATAACAAAATTTCATTTCTTTTTTTGTGACTGAACTTTTAAGAATAAGCAAATTATTTTTACTTCAAAACATAGTTATATGTATGGACTACTTCCACAAAAAAAACCGATCGCAAAAAGAGCGGATTTCGCGAGATTACCGTTACCTTCTCTTTAAATGTTGAAATGACAATTCATATTCTTCGATGTCTAAAGTCAAATTAGATAATATACTTGTAAAGGTGTTCCAAACATAAACATATAAATTTATAAAAATTCAACATTCATTAAATTGTTCAAACATATAACTTCTCCACTGATAATTACATTCAATTTATCTAATTACAGGTTCATCAAGTACTCCATACTAATTCACAGCTACTGGATGATAATTGCCATTGCGTTACGGATCTTCAGATTCGCGACCAAGCTACGCGTCTTGAAGTTCATTCTCTCCCTCAGTTACTACAGTTGCATATTCGTCATCTTATTCGACGTATCCATGGCCATTTTATACATATCACATATACAGCAGAGCTTGACCACTGGCATGATCTTGCGCTATAGCGGCTGGAGTGTTGATATGAAACTGGCCCACTACAATAGCTTCGGGGGTTGGCTTCCTATGATCGCTTCGATATGCTGGTTAAGGGGCATCATCATTTTCGGCTTGAACGTCTATATATGCAGGGTCATAAAACTTATGAAGAGAAGGATCTGGAAACGGGAGGTTAAGAAGAAGTTAATGTTGGAAGAAAATAGACCAATACCTGAGCCAAAGTATCAAGAACCAATGGATAGGAGTGTGCTGTATTATAGAACAGGGGAATATCAACCGACAGTGAAGAAAACGCATTTCCCTGTATTTTTCTAATGTAAAATAAAATATTAAAGATTAATAGCAAATATTATGTAGTTTTATTTCGTATCACCGCTTCTATAATTTCTGAATGAAATTTAATATGCTTGCGCTGCAAAAAGATTATATTCGAGATTATTATATATAGATTAACACTAGAGCGCACGCGCGGGGGACATAGGTCACCCAGTGTATTATATTGCTAAATATTTTTTTAAAGAATCGTGCTTGAGTGTTGTTGTCTCAGGTATTCCCCGACTACCAATCACCGGACATTTTAGCAGCGTGTCAGCTTCCTTGGTGCAACGAAGTGTACTCTGCGAAAATATAAAAGTACATGGGTGACGCATGTCCCCCGCGCGAGCGTTCTAGGAAGTTTTTGAAATCATACAATTACGAGTGAAAATCAAGTATACCCCTTTTATTTTTTACTGCTCTTATGATAAATTTATACTTTTAAGAAATTATTAATATATATTCTTAACTTAAATCGAAATAAAATACTCATATTCGAGTGCTAGGACATACTTATTTTTTATTGAAAATAAAATTTTATTGGATAAGAACAAATTATTCCTAAACTATATAATTAGATGATTATTTTTATAAAATGTGTAGTTTCCAAAGTAAAAACAACTGATTGATCACAATAAGTAAGAAATTAGTTACTTTTCACAGAGGTATATGTTTAGCTCATAATTTAAGTAAAATGAGAAAATATTGATATTTTTTTTGTTTCATCACTTAAAAATAAAGTTGATTCATAAATAAGTACATCGTTTACTCTTTAAACTACGATTTTTGGGTATAACCGCGAAAAATTGTACATGAGTCATTTTTTCAATGTTCCCATTTTATTTCTCATATGGCATCAACATTTTTTGACAATAAGTGCTTTTTTAGATATGTAATAAAAGGTATGCTTGTGTTCTTTTAGATTATTTCATAAAACTCAATTTATCTCTTGCAGAAATATTTTATTTTATATTTTTTTTACTGGCCTCACTTTTATTTCCATACAAAAAATATTTGTCCACCTAACACCCTTGTGACAAAAACTGATGACCCCTACGAAATGGTATGACTGCCTCGCATTTTCATGAAAAATTTAAGTTATTCGATTCTTATTCAACATGTACATAAAAATCTTTTAATGCACAAGGCCTTAATGGATTTTTTATGATTATTTTAAAAACTGTCCACTTTTTTTATACGTGTGTAACGTCACGTATGTAACGTCTCTAACTGCCATAATATAAGAATTATCAGAATCCTTCTCTAATTTTCTTGAGTGGCAACACTATTGGCATGCTGGCAACATTTAAAAAACAAAGGCAGCCTTTTTTTTCTTTGAGAGAAATGATGTTTTGTGTTGATGTGAGATTTGTCGCTCGAAAAAAGTGTTTTTAAAGTGTTCGATTGCGAGCTAAGTATATATATATTCTGTCTTATTATTATAAATCTTTACGTAGGTTTACTACAAAACTAAAGAATCAGACTACTTCGTGGGTCCTAGCATTCACAATCGAGAAGTAATTTTAATTTAAGGTTATGTCGCACGCATTTTTTGTCATGATTATAACGATGTGTAACGAAATGTGTTACGTTACAGTCATGACATATTGTTAGGCTTAGAACACATATTATGTCTATTAAAAAATTGCGCGAAATATTTTCAAATCTAAACGGCTGAACGGATTTTGATGCGCAAGATATCATTGGATTGGTCTAAAATATCATTGTCTGTATATATTTTTTTTATATTTTACCCGTCTGCGCATAAAAAAAGGATAACGTTTTCAAATCTAAACGGCTGGATAGATTTTGATGTGCAAGGTATCATCGGATTGGTATTTATCTCTAGAATATCATTGTCTATATAACTATATATATATTATAACCCGACTGCGGTTAAAAGGAGGATAATATTTTGTAGCCGTGTAGCCTCCGACTGCGTGTTATGAATTTGCAGTGTCAGTCGGGTTTTTAATTTTTTTTTTTTCAGATGAGAAGATCAAATTACAGATGGCGTTGACGAATGCCGAAAGGCAAAAAAATATCGAGAGAAGTTACAAGTTCAAAATCCCGAGAAATATAAAGAACTACAAATGAAAAATGCAGAAAAGAATAAATAGCGGGAAAAAATTCAATTTTTTTCAATACTATTTTGATTTATATGCATCTTTTTGTTTTAATTCATAATTTTATGATATGAATTGGTTTTACCTTTATCTCCATTTTTTCCTGTCGTGTGAGTGTGAGACACCGAGTCGACGTTAATTTTTTAATGCTAGGAAAAAAGATGACTGTTATATGTACTAAGCTTTATAATGGTCATGTAAGTAACATTCAGTCATGTATGTAACGTTTGTTATGATGTCATGAATGTAACGGTACAATTTTTCGCGATCATACCCTTTTATGAAAAAAAACTTGCATCGTAATGGGTGACATATGTAACAGACGCGTGCACTCAAGGAAAATTTTAGGCGCGAGCGCTCTAGTGTTAAGATCGATTCGAGTTATTTTTATTAAAAAATATGGTGTCAAAAAATTCACTCTATTCAAAATTTTATGATATTAAATCTTTTCGTTTTTCATGCTAAGCTATTTTCAAATAGTCATTCTAAATCCTATTTAAAATATCTCCCTAACTTGTTAACAAGAATCTTTGTTACATAAAATGTATGTGACATGATAATACAGCGTATTTATAACCTGTCTTCTTCCTGAAATGGGTTGAAAGGATTTTAATACGTTACGAATATGATGTATGTTTTTAAATACGAAAATCTACATAAAAGAAGATTAGTGGGAATAAAAGGGATAATTTTAGACATTATTATTTACCACATTTGAATCTTTGGAAATAAATCAGGTTTTACAGAATCGTATTAAGATGTTTGTAAATTGTAGGTACATTTTCTTGTAAGCAATGTAGTAAAAAATGAACATTGCAGTTGTAAGTGTAATTATGTTTTTGTACAGCTTTATGCAAAGAAGCTAGATACAATAACCATTCATATAATGTGACTAACATTATCTTTTACTCGAAAGCAGGGGAAAAATAACATTAAATACAACCTTTAAACATGAACTCTTTAATCGCAATACAATTTATAAGCACTTGGTTAATGCGAAATTCTATAACGACGCTGAAATTCAATCTGAGAAGGGGGCATTAAATTTTTCATTACAGAAATGTCAGCTAAGGACGATCATTAATTTTGGGCATTTCGGGCTTGTATCAAAACTGAACTCCGGAATTACGGCAAATTCATGGCCTACTTGAATTGCTTGTCAGGAAACTGTCCTTGTTTCACTAACTTAGTTTAAATGTACTAAATTAAATTTTAATTGAACGGTAATATTGTGAAGCAAACAAAGATGAACTCTCTCGGCATTTGGACTATTATGATGATAATTTATCAAAGTAAGTGAAATTCAGTTTAAAGTTGAAGAGTTTCGTTATTGATCCGTTTGAACTGTGAAATTTGTCCATTCATGGCTTTATTATCCTCTAAAATGGTTGTACAATGATGTTCTCAAATTAATTTTCTTTTGCGATCAACAATAGACGAACAATATTGATAATTACTTACGAATAATCATAAAATGTTCCGTGGTATTTAAAATATTAAAGTTTGTATTTATATTTTTGTTGGCTCAACGCAGAAAAGTTACTTTACGAATGGGGATGGTATTTTAGGCAAACAAAGCTTATAAAATCTATCTAGAATATTGTTTCAGCTAACTTCTATAAGTACCTAAACCATAATTTATACTTATTAATATATTAATTTATAAAGCTGAACGTGAACAGTTTGTTTGTTTGAACGCGCTAATCTTGGGAACTACCGTCCGATTTGAAAAATTCTTTCGGTGTTATATCATTCATCGAGGAAGGCTATAGGATATACTAGATTTCCGCCCGCGGCTTCGCCCGCGTTTTCACAGGAAAACCCGCATAGTTCCCGTTCCTGTGGGATTTCCGGGATAAAACCTATCCTATGTGTTATTCTGATGTATAAGCTATATTGTGGTAAAGTTTCATTCAAATCCATGCAGTAGTTTTTACGTGAAAGAGTAACAAACATCCATACATCCATACATCCATACTTACAAACTTTCGCCTTTATAATATTAGTAGGATCTATACCATCGCGCTAAAACGAACAGGAGCGGAGCACTGCGGGTAAAACCGCAGAGCACTGCTTGTATATAATAACTGTAATGTTTACAACACACCATCTGAATATCATTTTTTTTTTTACACAAAAACTTCTTTTTCAGCAGCCATATGTGTGATAATCAGCTGGCTGACCCTCACCTGTCGCTTGGCGCCTGACAGCAATGAGCTCCACGAAGTGACTCTAATGAAACTCCTCTATCTGTACGATCCAGAAGCATGTGGCAGAATTCACTTCTATAACTTTACCGTACGGAACTATGATGACTTGCTGTTTTCTACTATTATGTGGCCTGTGTCTAATCCTATAGCTGCTCAGTTTAGGAGGTATGGAAATATTAAAGACTACCAAAAATCCTATACAAATGAATGTATGTTTCTGACTCTATTACGAGAAAATCACTGTATCGATTTTGATAATGATGTAGTTTATGTAACAGAATAACACATAACATTACATACTGGCTTGCGTCCGCGGGTTCGTCCGCAAGTAAAACCGTGCAGCACAGCTATATAGTAAAATAGTATATGAATGTTTTTATCAAGTTTGTATCAAATGAGGTTCATTGTCATGAATTATCAATTTATTTAAGTGTTTTCGTATCTTCTCATTAACCTTAAAGGCCATTTACCTACTTATTTATTTTAAATTTTATTTATTTGTCACCACTGAGGTAGCTAAGTATCAATACAATCAATCATTTCTTATGATTAAGCCATTGTTCTACAATGTTCCATCAAGTCTTAAAGTGATTAACTTAAATTTAACAGAAAGGCAAAGTAAAGTTTTCAAATTGCCGTTATAATTATTATAAGACACAATTTCATCACCATAAGAAATTTCCATGTTACATCAAACTTTTGCTGTTTAAACGCAATCTTATTTGCATACTTTTACTTGACATGTTTAAATCTTATTTCTTTCTTGTTTGATATAATATCTCTATTCTGTTTCTAAAGACTATACTAATAGCTTAGACTAATAGACGGAGTTCATTTTAAGACTTCTGCCCCCCTAGCCAAGTGGTTTTCTGTTAGCGTAGCGTTCAATAGAATAGACTACGAATGTATGAAATTGACGTAAGCTGTAGACAAACGTATCTACAGCTTACGTCAATCTCATACATTCGTAGTATATTCTATTGAACGCTACGCTAAAAGAAAACCACTTGGCTAGGGGGGCTGATCTTCGTCAATGTAAGTGCTTCCCACTTAATTACACGACTCAATGCGAAACATTATCAGCTCTACGAAAGAAAAAAATGTTTTGCCCATACCGCAGCTATTTTATTAATTACACGATTGGTAATCTACTTAATTCTCTACACTATTTCATAGATAATTTAATGGAGAATAATTCTGCTACGGGCAAAAATTGTTATTTCGTTTAGCGTCGTTCTTTTGTCGAACGCATATTTATAATATAACTAGCGGCCCGCCCCGGCTTCGCCCGTGGTACGTATGAAAAATAGATGTTGGCCGATTCTCAGACTTACCCGATATGCACAGAAAATTTCATGAGAATCGGTCCAGCCGTTTCGGAGGAGTATGCAGACTAACACTGTGACACGAGAATTTTATATATAAGACTAGCGGCCCGCCCCGGCTTCGCCCGTGGTACGTATGAAAAATAAATGTTGGTCGATTCTCAGACTTACCCGATATGCACAGAAAATTTCATGAGAATCGGTCCAGCCGTTTCGGAGGAGTATGCAGACTAACACTGTGACACGAGAATTTTATATATAAGATAATATGAGTCGTGCAGTTTTGAATTTTGATTTTTTTTATTGACTAGAGCAATCCGCCTCTGGCTATCACTCCACATCATCTGGCTGGTCTTCAGTATCGTCAACGTGACCCATGGTAGGAGACCATGTGGCTTCTACGCAGTACTGGTACCCTTTACGCTGGCGGGTCTTGCTATGCTGGTCGTGGATGTCGTATTTATGGCTATGTTCTTACAGGATACTGCTGATTGCAATACTGAAAGTATGTATGATTTGTTTTATCATAATTTTAATTTTATAGATAAAATAAAATATATGACTTAGTCTACTATTATTTGCCTTAATTTTTTATGAGGAGGTAATTAATAAGCATTTTTTCCCATAGGCGTTGATAAATATCACCTTGATTTGTTATATAAGTTAAAGTTTAAACAATAAGTAGTACTATTATATTATATTCTGTGACAATACTTTGAAAAAATTACATTTTCCAATAGTTTGATTATGAATGATTAATGTGAGTTCAATATCTCTATTACAAATTAATAAACCAAATTCCCCGATCTAATAATTCACTATGTACAATTTAGTACAGGAAACATATCGATGGCACTTCAATACAAAACCATTTGAGCATTAATTGCTCAGTTCTGAGAGCTTCACTTCGAATCAAACGGTTTCTAATAGCACCTATATGTTACCAGTTAAGGCCGTGTACGCGGTCCGTGCGCTGTTTGGCTCAAATATGTGATTTTTCAAACCAGATTGTCCATCAACCACTTATCTTACAAACATATGAATTACTAATAATTTTAGGAAATTTTATTGTCTATATAGTTAATTAAGAGTTTTTTTCAATTAATACAGTATTTGTGAATACCATCAAGATAACTGAGCCGATGATTACTTGATTTCACTTTTAGTGTCAATTTCGAAGCTAAAAATATCTGAAATTGCTGACAGATCTAACACACAATTTTTTTAACTAACTGCAAAAATCCTTATTAAAATAGTTAGTTAAAAGATTTTTTTATTTTGGACTCCTAACTTACGAAATTAAAATCCACAACAATGTGAATTTTTTTAGAAATTATAGTCGACAAAATGATTATTTTCACCAAGATATTTGACTTAATTGAATATAATTTATACATATTGCAATAAAAGAATGTCTTACTTATAAGATAAAATTTAAAAAATCAACTAAGGTACCTCTATTATTTTTCTACAATTTTTTTAAAAGTACTATAAAACACTGCGCGCGACCTGATTCAAATCAGTCGGCAGCGAGCCTTTCCAGAGAGAGGACATGTTGCTCGGCGCTCTCCTGTGGACCTATGCTGTTCATAGTAAAAGGATAGCGCAAGCCGCGATCTATCGTAATAGATCGCGGAGATTTTGACTTGCGTTAAATTGAATAAGCGCTCTTAATATAAGTGACTATGAAACTAGCGTCACATTGTACTGGCAATACCAGTTATCAATTATTGGTATGAATTTAGAGCTAAATTTTGGGTAACAAGCTATATCCGTATGGAATTTAGGATGAGTAACGAATCAATGATTTAATTTATGCCCAATTCGTATAATATTATGAGAACTGCAAGTATTTCTAGTTATTTAGCTTCTAATATTTCCGATCCCAATTCAGTTACCAGCTGAATCGGACTTTTACTATTACCACAGAACTATTACGTACGTATAAATAATCTCTTCAAAATGAAGATTCAAGAAAATAGAGTTCCATTTTATGATTATTTATCTAGCAAACTATCAGTCCACTAACTTTAATTTACCTAGCATTTATAATACTTATTAAAACAAGTTTATCATTTTGTAAATTGCCAATATTTAAATTTTCTTTGTACTCAATTATCTTAAATTTATCAACCCGATATTCACCAGAAATAATAATTCAAATTTGTCCTAAAATGTATTTATAAATATGTAGTGTGCCCCCATTTCAGATATCTTTAAACCCATTCTATTGACGTTTGACAACCTAATAACTTCTAACCGCTATATGAGGTCGCTTGTTTCATGGCCCGCTCTGTCGTTGATAGCTTTACCTCAGAATGGAGTAGTTATTACTTGCGGTAAGAGCTTATTAATATCCTATTTACTGAGACGGGGGCGTGGTTTGATCAGCTTTACAGGGTAGATTGTATTTCTATTATGATTTACCTGCATATTGAGATAAATCACACCTTTAGTCGTAACCTGCTCATAAATTCGATTTAATCATATAGGGTTCACATACTAGGTATATTCAAAATAGGATTCCTAAACGATCTCGCAATGTAAAAGAGAATGTAATCTTCTCATTCCAATGCATACACGATTAAATTATATGCAAACTTAGAAACCCTTAAAAGGATTGGAAACGCAGAAAAATTTTAACAAAAGAAAAACAAACATATTACACTGTAAAGACGTACAAATAAATAACCAGATTCATTTATACCTATTAAAACATACCACATTCTACAGTTGCAATCCTGGACTACATGAACCGTGGTGGCAGATCTCTACGCTGGATCATCAAGGTCTATCCCTGGCACACGGTATTCAATTCATTTTATTTGCCAGTAAACATGATACAAAGATGTACACATGTTTAGCTGTTAATGACGGCATATTTAACAGCACGAAAATTTACACATCTATAATATAAAAAATGAAACGCTAAATGCTAAGCGCAAATCTCGAGAACGGCTGCCCGGATTTCGTTATTTTTTAATAATATACCTTGACTACGAGGATGGTTGCTATGGAGAGAAAACGTTAACAGGTACTAGGGGCGAAGCCGGGGCGGACCGCTAGCCTGTACATAATATTTTTGAAGTGAAACTTCTTTAGGCACGTTGAGAGTATAATTTCAACGTCGTGTCATGGCAATACCGTCACGTCATGGAGTAAGGCGACGATTTTGGTATCTTTTAATCTTGCCAAAGAAGTTTCACTTCTGACACGTGTGCTCGGCACAAACGCTCTTTTTTGTCACTTAAATTTAATTTGTCACATAAATCAAATTTCAAGCGTTCTATTTTAATAATTATAGATATTATGATAGGTTGAGGAACTCCAGCATGCTACCCTGGAAGATACCTCCTGGATTCCCCTCCTCTTTGCATTCACCAGCTGCAGAGGTATTGTGCAATGGATCATCAACCTCTGGCTAATTAAGGACAACTATTTTACCGGACTTGGGTTTTATCGTGAGTATATTTTTGTTACTGTAAGGATTTGTTGATTTTATCTTCCTTTTCCTGTTAATAACTTTGTAACGAATTTGTGTTCTTTGTTACTTCAGAGTTATTTTCAGATTGGTTAGTAAATTTATATTATAAATTGAAAAGCTGGATTCGACAAGAGTTGGTCTATATTATTTAGATTTTATGTAAACAGTTACAGTCCTTGGTACAGTGGTTAACGAACCGAGTGGTCCTGGGTTCGATTCCCGGTGGAGACGAAGAAAAAAAATGTCTCTGTCTGGCAGGACACAGAAGGCTGATCGCCTGCTTGTCCAATACTGTGTAAAGAAAATCAACCAATGAAACAGATGTATCATGCATCTGTCCCTTACCCCACTATGGGACATGGGACTTCACTGTACATAGGTACATTTAATTAATTTAAAGTTAGTAATCTTTATTTTTAAATAAGTTTCTTCAATTGCTTCCATAGAGAGATTGAGAATATGTAATTCGTCAAGCAGATTTATATCTATTTCAGAATTGGTTAATATTTTTTTCTCTTTTCAGGACAATTACAAAAAGAAGCTTACAGAAGCCGAGCGCGTCTCAAAGAATAAAATATATTTACTGATATTGTACTTTTATTATAACCTCCTTCATTGTTCTAAAATTTATCATTATTTATAACATAATATGCAAGTATGGCAACCAAATATATAAGAAACTAGTGGTCCGCCCCGGCTTCGCCCGTGGTAAATATTATTTAATAAAAGGTGGCCTTTCTCGGGCATCAAAATATCTTATCATACCAAATTTCATGCAAATTGGTTCAGTAGTTTAGGCATGATTGAGTAACAGACAGACAGACAGAGTTACTTTCGCATTTATAATATTAGTATGGATTCATGAAAATAAACTTAAGTAACATTGAAATGTATAAAACAAAAGTATATTAAATCTCTGACACTACTAGCCGATATACATATTTAGATATTTATATAAAAAAATCGATAAAACAATAAACCTTCGAAACGTACAACTTACAGGCTTCAGTCAGTTAGTACGTAATTTATCTTGTTGTCTTCTTGTATTTGTAATAACAAAAAATACGTAAGATAAACAAATATCAAGATAATATGAATCGCCCCGAATTCAGTAACTTGAAATATGAATCCCATTGTTTCAAATATTCCATGGATAAACAAAGAGGATATAGCGTGGAGCAATTAAAATTGATAGTACCTTGCTGTTCAAACAGTAAGGTTTCTGTATTTACCCCGCTCCCAATTTCACACACTTAAGCTTTACAGGCAATAATTATTGGGAAAAATCAAAAATGCGATTTTTTGCTGTCTCGTCAATCGTTTGTTTATTTGTATTTTTATCGGATTTAATTTTGATTTTGTTTGATAGATTATGACAGACTTTATAGCACTATAAAGTTATTGGGAGTACCTAATAAGTGTGTTCGAATCACGCTCAATAAATAATTATCGTTGAATAGTATAAATAATAAAGTATAAGATCATCTTGATAATATACTTCTATATATTCAGATATTGTTAATGGTTCGTTAATTCGTCATCTATTTATTGACAAGCTTTCATATTGTGTTTACAAAGCAGACAATCATTGCAAACCAAATATCAGTAGTAATCAATGTACTACATCCATTGTACTACAGATATTTAATAACATAAACATCAATCAATTCAAAAGCTCAATAATTAATAGGTATGTAATTTTAGAAACATCATTAGCCGAAACTAGAGGGTGTACAGATTGAACATTATTATACGACTATATAATATTTACTTACTTCTCGAATAATTGTGGCGTAAATACAGGCTTCGTTACAGAACTGGGTAATACCGTTTCAATTAGGCAACCTATATCAAAACCGAGACTAAGATTGTATTTATATAGTGATATTATTCTAATGTAGGCTGTAATAAGCAGAAATGTGGCTTATTCTGTGAATGTCTGCTGAAATTTTTATGTGAGTAAGCCAATTGTATATTAAGTTCTTATTTTATTCATTTATTTACACTGAACATTCGTGCTTTGTTCACAAAGGTAGTACGTGTCTACGAAAGAAACGAATAAAATAATGTTTAATTATATGGTAATTGTCGCTAAAGTGTATGTTTATAATTAAGCCGAAACAAATATGGTCACTTTTAAAAGAGTTTTGAAAACAAGAAAATAAGCGTCTATTTAGAAGCCTCATAATGAAAATGCTAATATATTTACCACGATTGTTGTGCAGGATGTTTGTAACAATTTGTTGCAGATTATTTCATACCAGACAATGTAAGGAATTCTTTTACTTTTTCATTATTAAAATTAATATTTATTTTTTCTTCACCAATCATGGCATAACATTGACGACTCATCAAGGGATGTCCTTTGCTACTGACGTCATAGGTTCAATGCCAGCTACCGAAATATGTGCCTTGCATATCCAAACTCATTAATTCTCCGTCCTCACGATACCATTTACGATACACAAAGAACTATTAAACGAACGATCTTAGTATAAATTCGACGACCTATCAACCACATGCATCAGATATCAAATATGAAGTGTATCATAGTGTTGTGCCTTGCAGTGAGCGCCTTGGCTGAGCTACCTCGCTACAGACCAGCGAGGTTCCGTTCTCAACGCCAAGAATTAGCTCCAACAACCACGGATAGTCCGACCGAATCCACTACGGATGTAACTGGACCATATCCGCCGTCTGGTTGGAAGCCGTCTGGTGCGCCGTTCACGCTGCCAGACCCAACGGACCCGACACCAACGGACGCAGACCCTACAGGACCTTATCCTCCATCTGGCTGGAAACCATCGGGCGCGGCGTTTACTCTACCAGACCCAACAGACCCCACGCCAACAGACGCTGAACCTACAGGACCCTACCCGCCCTCTGGCTGGAAACCAGCAGGACAACCGTTCGCGCTACCACAAGAAACTTACGGTGCTCCTGACAGCTCATATGGACCTCCAGAAAACACATATGGACCTCCAGAAAACACATACGGACCTCCAGAAAACACCTACGGACCTCCTGCATCTACCACGGAAGCAGAAAAGTTAGATGGACCTATAGAGGTTCAGAGAAGCATTGGAACGTATTTTGTTTTGCTACCAAATGGACAGTTACAAAGAGTTGAGTTTCTCACAGAGAATGATATACAGAATATGAAATATACAGCCAGATTAGAGTTAAGAGATCGTGCGCCGTTGTATGTGTTCGGGCCCTAAATGGTATCAAATGTAAGGACTAATAAATTATTAAAACTATGTCTTTATATTTATTGGAAAATAATATATCCTTCATAATATTTGCAAGCTCAATTTTATATTGATTTATGAATGTTAATGATTATAATTAAAATTTTCTGTTTGATCACAAGGACCAAATTTTTTGAAATAATTATAGAAAAGCTTTCAGTAAAACGATTTTAATTCTCTGAAAATAAATTAGGTTATGTAAATTATTTTTCGTAAAATGTAATGTCTGTGTCCTTATATTATTATATTTTACAAAATATTTTAAAACTTTTAAAATGAAATATGAGGTCTAAATAAATATGTCACACAGTAGAATAGGGGCAGACATTTCTATTTAAAATTACAATACACGTATACGATTTTCATTATAAAGCGCTGTAGCGCAACGCTTGATTGTAAATTAATGTTGAACGGAACACAGAAAGCGCTTCAGATTTTGATTAAAAATTCAACGATCACAAAACGACATCGATTCAGCGCTGAATCGGTTGCGAAAACCTGCTGTTTTTGGGGAAATTAAAAAAGTTGAGCAACAAATTAAAATGCTCTGTGAGCTTACCGTGTAGAGACGCCTGTCTAAAAAGAAAATTGCGAGAATTAGTTACATTTTTTCTCAAAAGAAAACTTAAGCAGGTGCTACACGAAATTGGCGTTTCAACACGTAATACGTAGGTATTTAAATGTACACATATTTTTATGTTATATCTATACTAATATTATAAAGCTGAAGAGTTTGTTTGTTTGAACGCGCTAATCTCAGTAACTACTGGTCCAATTTGAAAAATTCTTTCAGTGTTAGATAGGCCATTTATCAAGGAAGGCTAGGCTATATATAATATCATCACGCTAAGACCAACAGGAGCGGAGCAATGCGTGAAACCGCGCGGAACAGCTAGTTCGTAAATAAAATGGTGGAATAAAAATGAAAATTACAGTACATCTACGTTGTAAAGACTTGATGAAGTATGCAGTCGATTCAATAAAATCATTATAAGTAAAGGCTATTAAACTAGAAACTCCCATTAGTATGCTAAAGCGGTGCCTCGGCCATTTTGTCGTGTAAGTGAAGAACTTAGGGCGTATTCACACTGAATAGATGAAGAATTTAATTTAATACAGGGAATCGATAAATAAATGAATAATATTTAAAAGGTTATTTGTTTATTATTGATTTTAATTTCAATAACGATGTGTTTTACGACGAAGAACATTTATTTTGGTTGTGAAAGAGAATAATGTAAAAATTCTAGAAACACGGTTTCACACCATTGTAATATAAATTATTATACCAAAAATATCATTAATCAATAGTTTTGTTAGTTATAATGGTAGAGCTATTTATTGGTATTTAACTGATTTCAAAGGATATTATTATTAAACTAAAAGCTCAAAAGATTTGTTATATTTTAGTGCAATATTTATTTCCGCTTTATTTCTGGTTTATTTTTAAGATCTATCTAATAATAAGCACCGTTCTATCTAGACTAAGCACAGCGTGGACTACAAAAAAACTAAAGTAAAAAGAACAATTATTTAGCTTCCGTATCATTTGGCTTAATCGTAAATGGCGTCTTAGCGAAATAGCAGCAATAATAAAACCACAATAGAATCTATTTACGGCACATTAAAAACCCTAAGCGGCCATTAAATTCTTAACCATTTCCGAAGTGCATTTACGATTTTCAAAACGGAACTGTTTGAAATGCCCTTAAAAACGTCGAAAGAACTTTTTCGGTATTTTTATTTATCGAGTAGATGAGACTAAGATGAGACTACTCTGCAGAGTTTTAGAGACAAAAAGTAATTTCTGGAATGGCGTAGTTTTCAATCTATACTAAAATTATAAAGATGGAGATTTGTTTGCTTGGACGTACTAATCTCAGGAACCACGAGCCCAATTTTAATAATTATTTCACTCTTAGATAGTCCATTTATCGAGGAAGGCTATAGTTATATCATCACGCAAAGACCTAGAGCACAGCTAGTATAATAAAATAATAATAGAACAATATTTAGTAGCTACACAAAACTTTTTTTAACTATGAATCCGTTTTTTTTAATCTCTTGCACCACACCAGAACTAAGTTGGTCCGTCTAAGCAATTAGATAATTTGTACTAACGCAGCGATTATCCTGCTGAGTTGACTAACTCATACAATGGACCATTTAATAGCCATCAAGTATTATGAAGTCAATGTGATATTATTATAGGTCTTAAATGTATTTTTATTTCTCAAAACACTAAGAAATTCGTGCTGCTTGTACATGTACATTGTTTACAAGCATATTATATGTAGCTAATAAATATTATTATAGCAATGCATATTATAAATACTATATTTATTTGTAGCACACTAATCTTCAAATATAACGTCCCTCTGTTTAGTGCAAACAAAAATGCATTAAATCATATTTTGTTAATACTTTTTAAAAGTTTAATAATAAAGGCGCTGAAAAACTCTATATTTCTACTTCTTATCTATACATTATATAAAAGTAATTCATAATCTAGTTATTTCAAGTAAGTAGATAATTTTTTGCCGCAACATCATTATAATCGGTCCATTCACATTATCAACAGAATTCGAATTGATAAAACTATATATTTTTAAATCTTTTCCTATACAGAGCAGATATTTAAAAATTAATTGTGTTTATCTTGACCAAACTTCACAATGAATCTACTGATTTAATTTAAACTTGTCACGAAACGGATCTTAAAATACTCATGATGAACAACAAAACATATAATAATTATTTGAAAAAAATAACAAATATTTAGCTTATTCACTGATAAATCACAGCGGCCAAGTGCGAACTGCAACAAACATTTAATCAATTCGTAAATGGTACATATTATTTGCTCATTTTTGAAAAACATCCTATAAAATTCTAAGAGATATTAATTATAACATAACCCAACATTTTCAGGAAAAGGATATTTTGCAGTAAACGGGGTCACGTGCAAAAATGTTTATCTATAACTTACAGAGATCGGTCCAGAGATTTTCAAATTCCATAAGGACATAAAATATTTCATTCTATTCATTAGGGAAATGAAATTGTATTATATTATGTAGGTACGTGTTAGGAAATATTTCAAAAATAATTATTACGAAAAAATTCACAGAAAACTGATGACAATAATTTATAGGTGTATAGAAATCAACTAAATACCTTTTATCATGACGAACTAGTTTTCATTTACATGTAAGTAACCAAGACTCGTACATACGTAAAACCTAACTGTGCGCCAAAATTAAACGACATTGTGCGCGCCTGTGACAGATTGCGAGCAACGTCTCTACTCGTAATTATTTGCGCCTTCAGGTGTAGCAGGCGATGAAATATTGATTGCTTGATAAAATGATTCTATTCTGGCTACAAATCTTAGAGAGCGAATGCTTGTGTCCTATTTTATTCAAATACAGATAGATCGATTATAAATTATGAATGAAAATTATGCTTTCGTGATATTTACTGTACCTCTACCATGAGTTGACATAGTTAAATCGTCTGACGTAACTACAATAGTAAACGTGAAGAGTTCTTAACTTTCACGAGATTATTTACCGTGAATGACGTATCTATCGTCGAATAGCTATAAACTATGACATAATTATGTCAAATTTAGAACTCATGGTGCAAAAATTGTATGGTTACTACAGCGAGTGTAGTATAGTTTACTTATCTACTGTAGTATACTATTGCACCTCATGGTAGGCTTTTTAGTTCCGCTACGGCAGACTAGGGGCGCTGTACGAAATTTTATACAAACCGCTTACTACAATCGCTAGCGAGTATCGTGTGCGTAAACTCATGGTAGAGCTACTGAAAAGAAATATGTAGATACATAGATAGATTAACAAAATTATTACTTTTTGACGTGCATTAATGAAAGCTCGCCGTTAGTAATCATGAACGGTCTATGAGCGTGGAAATTAAATTATGTATTTTAGATAAATAACAAATTAGCATTTTGCTAAAAGTGCTAAAACCTAAAACATTAACACTTTCAAATCTACGCTTCTCAATTTTTAAAGTCTGGAAAAGGCGAGCACAAAATTAAGCTACTTTTTTATTACTTCGAGAACAAAACCGCAGACTGAGAGAAGTAACAATTATTTCTGTTCATTTACAAGCTGTTTCATTACACTACATTCACACTAACTAACGATATATTAAACTAAGTTACGACATAGTAACGACGCGGTATCGTCACGATAATTTGATCGTACCCTTCACGGATGAGATGCAAATATGTTTACCGCTTGTAAATTCACTCAATTATGTTGTATTGAACGTTTCTATTTATAACAGAATTCGCTTATATGATGCAATTAATAAAATATATGAAGATTTATATATCGGTAGGTTAGGTACAGTTACTATAGCTTATAAAATTATAAGCCAAATAAAAAAAAATATATAAAGATACGAAAAAAACGTCTTTGTTGACTTTTTATTTAGACATCATCACGTTCTATTTATTTATTCATCTAGACTTTTTATATAAACTGTTTAAATGTTCAATTACATTCAAATTTGTTACCACCGATTCGCAAAGCCGTTTTCCCTGTGTAGAGCTAGCAAGAAACTCTATATATCATTTGCTATTTAGAAATTGTATAAATTTTGATATATAACATTGATTGAAGAAAGCAATATTCTTAATAATATATACTTACCTATGTAATATACGGTGTATAAAAGTAAGTCGACTAGTTACTTCACTTGATAGAAGTGGAATATAAAGAACGGCTGAACGGATTTGAATGATTTTTTATCTAAGATTAATAACTAACTGAATTACGATTAAAAAATCATAAATATCTGGGCTAAACCGGGACGAACTACTAGTATAATCCATAAACTTTATCAATAGGGCATTTAATAGGGTCTTATACCTTTTACGGCTAAACCCTCAACCGCAATGCTCATCCTATGTAAGAATGTCCTAATGATTAGGAAGGGCTAACAATGGAAACCCTAACCGCATAATATGTCCCAAATTATACAAATGAAATAATTCCAAATGAATCACATTTATATGTGAAATTGTAAGTACCTTTCGAACTTTCCTGGTCGTAAATGTCATTATTTCTAGATGGGCTAAAGGGCTAATTAATTATTTCAATACAAAAGATGGCTACGATAATGTAAAATTAATTAATCGTAATCGATTAACTAATACCTCACTTTTTGCTGTTTTCGATGGAAATCTAAAAATATTAATTTTTCAGTGTAATCATTAGTTAAATAATTTTTTAAATGAATGACATGCAATCTGCGTGCGTCTACTACCTACGTCTAAAAACGTAAAAAGCGTTATTTTTTTTCACAAATTTTATCCATAAAGCTAATTGAAAATAATATATTTTAACGTAGCACATATAATCACATAAAAACATCTATCGATTCGTTTTCCAAACAAATCTCCAAAAACCGACAGTCATTATAAACAAGCATCTCTGATAACGAATAATATATACTTGACCAATTACGTTAGTTTTCATACTTATACGCCGCTCTACCGTCGACTGATACACACGTGCTGTAAAAACCTATATAAATAATAATAAATAAATAAATATGGTTATAGTACAAGTTAAGCAGGGTCGCTTAGAAGGGGAGAAATTAAAAAATGTGACTGAAGATGGATTTTATTATAGCTTCAAAGGTATACCGTACGCCGCACCTCCGTTAGGAAAGCTGAGATTTAAGGTATGTAGTTTATTGTATAGTTTGTGTTCGTGGTTTTACTCGTTTGATACTAAGTTATACGTATATGCTAATATAGTTTATATGTGTGTCGATTTTCATACATTATAATCGATCTGATTTGTATTTGCGTGATTGATTTACAAACAATCATCTGTACATCAAAACTTTTGCAGTTATGACTAAGTAGGTATTTACAAAAATAACTATATAGATAATAGCAGTTAAATTAGTACCTAGCCCACCTAATCCATACTAATATTATAAATGCGAAAGTAACTATCTGTCTGTTACTCAATCACGCCTAAACTACTGAACAAAATTTCATGCAATTTGGTATCAAAATATCTATTTTGATACCCGAGAAAGGACATAGGCTACTTTTTATCCCGGGATATGACGCAATCCCAGAAATCCCACGGGAACGGGAATATGCGGGTTTTTCTTTGTCTGCGCGGGCGATGCCGCGGGTGGAAAGCTAGTTACCTATATAGCAGACGTAAATAATGATACGTGTAACATATAGGTAGGAACTAATTTCATGCCGGAAAAGATGTGTTTCTACTTATATAGTATCCTTGTTTGTTTTATATTTTTGAACGTACGTTGAATCTGTAATGTACCTACATTGTAAGAAGGCAACAATTGTTTTTTTTTTTTTTTTGTAAAATGTTATTGTTAATAATTAAAATGTTTATATTTTGTCAAAAGCAATACGGAAATAAAAATGGAACCGATGGGAAAGCGTACAACAATTGTGATAAATAAATTATAAATTTACTTATCAAATGTATAAAAATAAGTCGGGTTTTACCTGACGCTATAACTCCAAAATGCATGAACCGCTATTGAGAGGTTCTACCTTCGACAAATATCGAAGGTTCAATTTTCCACTGCGCTCAAAAAATTTTTACATAGAGCTAACAATTTATTATATTTTCATGAGTAAAACTAAAAAAATGTTATAAAAATTAGGAAAGATCAATATAAAATGCCCTTACCTACTAGACTAGTAATGTAATCTTTCCAGGCAACCGAGGCAAACGGGTAAAAGCATATTTAATAAGATTTAACAACATATATTTAAGATATTTTATTGTCACGAATTTGATGGACAAATCGAAAAAAAACATTGCTGACCCAGGCAAATGTAATTTATAATAAAATATGCATTTATTTAACACGTTAAACAGGTATAAATATGTTTTGTAATGTAGGTATTGCAACAGCGTGAAGGTCGTCAAGCCGGCTTACATCTTGCGTGATTTAATCGTATTTTTTATCGATTTTTTTACGAACAAAACCAAACTGTTTTTGAACCAGTCATTGTACGTTGCATTGATGAGGATGAATAGTCATAAATAACGTTTAGATAAATATATGTTTGAAATTTATATTCCGTTGAGTTGTGCAATATAAAAAATGAGTCGAGCCTTGCATTTTTATTGATAATTATATCATATATGTATAGTATCAAGACTGCACGGTTGAATGACAAGTTTAAGGTCAAAGACCAAGCAAATAATGTAATTGTACAACTAGTATATACTGTACTGGTTTACTTCATTCGTCTTGTTTCATATAACTACGTTAAAAATGCATATATAAAAATATTACGTCATTATAAGTTGTTTTAAATAATAATCTATTGTCTGAAATTATTATTTCGATTCGATTCGATTCCCACCCGGGGCAAATATTTGTGTGATGAATATAGATGTTTGCTTTGTATCTAGGTGTTAATTATCTGTATAAGTATTTATTTAAAATTATATTATATTATGTTTATTAGCCACCTGGTTTCCATAACACAAGCGAAAGCTTAGTATGGGATCAGATCGTGCCGTGTGTGAAAATTGTCCTGAATTTAGAAATTAAAGACTTTTTAACGGAATTTAAACGCGATTTATTCATTATATTATTTTCCCGACGTTTCGAACACTTTACAGCGAGCGTGGTATGTGTGAGCGTGACACGAGCGTAAAACCAAACCCCAGAAAATACAATTGTCCTGAATATTAAAATTAAATTTTGACGTGCCTCGTAATATCTATTATATAAATTAAAAAAAACTTAAACATATTAGTTTCACAGGCTTCAGGTAGTAGATAGAGGTTTTAAATTTCATATATTTAGATATACCTATAATATGAATAAATAAATACGATAACAGATAATACGTAGAGTTAGTTATATTAAATTAGACTTATCGGTCAACTCTATGCCAAATTTTACCATTAAAATCCGTCCACATTGGCAGATATCTAATATCTAATATATGTATAATATTATAAAGGCGAAAGTTTGTATGGATGTATGGATGTTTGTTACTCTTTCACATAAAAACTACTGAACCGATTACAATGAAATTTAGCACACATATAGAGGGTAACTTGGATTAACACATAGGATAGTTTTTATCCCGGAAATCCCACGGGAACGGGAACTATGCGGGTTTTCCTTTGCAAACGCGGGCGAAGCCACGGGCGGAAATCTAGTAGAAAATATAGAAAATAAATCATATAGAAAATAAACATACAAACAACATAACCGTGATTATAAATAAAGAGGAAAAAATGTATGAAACATAAAAAAATTTATCATTGCAATCAAAAATTGCATCTTTTTATTACATTACCTTTTTTGTATCCAATATACAAAATTGATCTTCACTCTTTCGAAAGAGTGATGAATCTTCACTCATTTTTATAAGTAAATTTTTTATTAGAAAAATATCCTATGGAGTTAAAATTTTATTGCGTTTAGTTTTTGTTAAGCTCGTAATATTTTTATCGATTGTATGATTGAATTATATCAACTATTTGAAACAAGCAAAGCCTTTGAAAATAGCCGACTTAGCAAAATGAATGTCAAAACCTACTGGATGTCTCAACAGTTAAAAAGAATGATACTCAGAGGTCAATGTCAATTAAAAATTAATATTAAGGTTAATAAATACACTACAGCTTAGCATAGCATAGCTTGGTGCATGTGACTCTGCTCGTGTGACTTTATACCTACACATTTCCATCAATTTGATTTTATTTATTTTATTATTATTTAAAAATTAACTTTATTGTATTTAAATACGGTACATATAAGTTTTCGCATTTTCGCACGCGGTTTTCCTCGGTCAATACCCACAGGAAAAGTGTCTTAGTGGCTATTTGCTATTTCTGTACCAAATTTCATTAAATATTGATCGTATTGACGTGAAAGAGCATCAAACATCCGTAAAATATTTTTCGTTCTATGAATATAATGATAATATTATGTAAACAACGACGTATCTATTCTTGAATAGCTCTTTATCAGTAACATTAAACGTTGATATTGAATTATCACTATATTACTTAGAATTTAAAAGATAGATATAAATATGATTATTTTTTGTATTTAGGTACCTAATGAAGCATCTAATAAGTGATAACTGCGTTAAAAACAAGCGACTTCAAACTTGCACTTGCAACATTTACAAATACCTACAGACAAAAATGCTCATAAAATAAAAACTACGGGGCCTATCCGAATAAAATGTTTATGGGACCAATTCGACACCATCCCGCATCGAAAAAAAAAATCACGTAAATCGGTTCAGAAACCTCGGAGTAATCGGTGTACATACATATCTAAAAAAAAACATAGCGGCCGAATTGATAACCTCCTCCTTTTTTTTTGAAGTCGGTTAAAAATGCCTTTGAATTTAGGAAATGTTAAGAAGCTTTTAAAAAATCTTAAACACTTTACGAATAATAATAATTCACAAATGCTTACCGTTCATAATAATATTATGACAATGCAATGGAACTAAAAAATTAAATCGTGGAAATCAAAACAAACCTTAGCGATGATAAGTAACTTATTTTAACTTATTGAATAATGCAATGTGGACTTTATATTTTCAGGAACCGCAGCCGCCGCTCCCGTGGGAAGGTGTAAGAAAAGCAACAGAACATGGACCAATATGTCCTCAACTAGACATATTTACAAACAAAAAACTATCTGGGAGTGAAGACTGTCTATTCCTCAACGTATATTCTCCAGATATCAAACCATCTAAGCCATTACCTGTTATGTTATTCATCCACGGAGGCGGTCTTAAAAGCGGATCTGGAAACGATGACCAGTACGGACCAGATTTCCTCGTCCAACAAGGCGTCGTGTTAGTCACCATCAATTATAGATTAGAAGCTCTTGGATTTCTATGTTTGGCTACGAAGGACGTCCCTGGTAATGCAGGCTTCAAGGATCAAGTTGCTGCTTTGAAGTGGGTCAATGAAAATATATCGCAATTTGGTGGTGATCCTCACAACATTACAATATTTGGCGAAAGCGCTGGAGGATTGTCCACTGCTTTACATGTTCTATCGCCATTATCAAAAGGTTTATTTCAAAGAGCTATCGTAATGAGTGGATCACCATTCTGTGAATGGGCCCTCCCATTTGAAAACAGAAGAAGAGCATTTGTACTTGGAAAAGAATTAGGCTTAGAAACGGAGGATCCTGAAGAGCTTTTAGAATTTCTACAAAATGTTCCCGTCGAGAAGCTCGTGCATACGAGTCCTATTGTTTTTGGTCTTGAGGAAGTTTATGGAAATTATCTAAAACACTACCATTTCACAGCGGTTGTAGAAAAGAATTTTGGACATAACGCGTTTTTACCGAAAGAACCCGAGGAAATATTGAAAAGCGGTAATATCAATGACGTTGAAGTGATGATTGGCTACACAAGTGAAGAATGCATCATTGGTTTATTGGACAAGAACGTTATAACAACATATTTTAAATATGATGACATATTCGTCCCAAAACAAATATTATGTACTGCTACACCAAAAACTATTTTAAAAACGGCGGACACTATTAAAAAGCACTATTTGAGTAAAAGTCTGGATAAAAATGTACGAACAAATGAAATTATTCGGTATTGGTCTGAATGTACCTTTGTGTACCCAATTATGAAGTTCTTAGAACTCTTATCAGATACAGGGAAATGCAAAACTTATTTGTATAGATTTTCAACAATATCAGAGAGAAATGTTATAGGAAACATGGGAAAGGAGTTCGAAGTCACCGGCGCAGCTCATCTTGATGATTTAATGTATTTGTTTAATCCAAAATTATGGAATCTTCCAACTGACAAAAATGCTGAAAGTTTCAAATTGGTTCAACAATTTTGTCGCCTGGTCACAAATTTTGCTAAATATGGGTGAGTTGATTTATTTTACTGTTAAATTTCTATTTTTAATCAGGTACATTGTCTGATGAACTGAAAAAAAAAACATCTTTAATTATCCTACTACTTAATAACATAAATGCGAAATGTTTGTGAGGATGGATGGTTGTTGTTGTAAATACTACTGAACCGATTACAATCAAGTTTGGTATGTAGGTAGCTGAAGACCCAGATATATCTCATCATAGGCTAACCTTTTTATTTCGGATCCCGTTCGCGTGGAATCCCACGGTACTATCCGGGTTTTTCTTTTTTCTTTTTTCTTTGAAAACGCATGCGAAGCCGCGGGTGGAAATCTAAAATATATTTAACAGATTTTAAATGTTTTATTTAACAATTACAGGAATCCTACTCCAGATTCATCACTGGGTGCGACTTGGCAGGAATATGATAAGAAAAACAAAGCATACATGGATATTGGTCAACATTTAGTACCAGGAAGCAATCTAAATGAAGATGTTTTCGAATTCTGGGAAGGGATTTTTATGTCATCTGGAAGTCCCTTGTATTTACAATGATAACTTATAAGGACATAATAACGTTAGAGATGAAGAAAGACATAGAAGTGAATGCAAAAAACATTTTATTAGGTATCTGTATTGATGCGAATCAAAATTATACAGGGTGTCCCACTGTTGTTATACTAAGCTCAAAGGAGATTATAGTTTTGCATGCGCTGAGTTCGTAAAAAATACCTGCTAATAAAATTCCAGACGCATTTTTTTTTTTCAAACAGATGAATTCTTAAAACACTATGTGCACAGTGTACTCCCATAACAAGCAACCCGCGGTTATGCCGGCTGCGCGAAGCTAGAGAAGAAAACATGGATTTTCAGGAAAAATTTAGGTAAAAATTTTTGACGTTATTTTGTTGTGTGTATTTTGTAAGTATTTTTTACGTGATCAGCAGATATGCAAAACTATAAGTCCCTTCGCGCTTAGTATACCAATAGTGGGACACTCTGTATAGTGAGCGAAAGCAGAAGATAGACTTTGTCAGCTGTTACACAACTAATTGTATTTTTATTTGTTATGTATTTTATATGAGAATTAAAAGCTATTTAAAAAAAAGTGTATTATTTAACAATATCTTATTTAACAAAACCTTATTTAATGTTGTGGTACCTTTAATAACACATAGGTTACAAACTACATTATTTGATAAACATAAATTTAATCACTATTTTCATAACACAATCCATACTAATATTATAAATGCGAAAGTAACTCTGTCTGTCTGTCTGTTACTCAATCACGCCTTAACTACTGAACCAATTTGCATGAAATTTGGTATAGAGATATTTTGATACCCGAGAAAGGACATAGGCTACTTTTTATCCCGAGACATAGGATAGGTTTTATCCCGGAAATCCCACGGGAACGGGAACTATGCGGGTTTTTCTTTGACTGCGCGGGCGAAGTCGCGGGCAGAAAGCTAGTATACAATATATTTTCCAGTAGATGCAATCGAATTCATAACAGCTAAGAGTTTTCTAACTCCGCCGCTAATACAATTTTCTCTTCGTAACGTTTCATTTCCGCAGTTATTAAGTTTATTATTGACTAGTCCACCCAGTTTATTATGCAGCTCTATACATACATAAATAAGTTTATGCTAATATACATAGCCTTTCTTTTAAACACTATTATTTATTAGAAAAAAAATGTGTGCGTGTACTAGTTGTAAACACGTAAGAAGTGAAACTTCTTTATGACCTTATTTTTCAAAAAATAATTTACTATATGCAACTTTACAGAAATACGTCGAATCACGCGTGGTAGGAATAAGAAAAAGATGGCGCGTAACGGAAAAATGTCACGCGTAACGAAAAAATGTTACGCTTAGGTATTTTTTTCCAACCCCGAAACTTCTATAAAAAATTTACTAGTTCAGAGAGCGTACTACAGTATTCAGGAATATATGGACGATAAAAACCCATGGAGGGTTGTCGCGTAAAAACCACAGGACAGTTCTTTGGCATATTATGATATATTATGTAGTTAGATATAAGTTTCATATCGATACCTCAGTTCCAAAGTGTAACAAATTCGAAATTTAGTGAATTGGAGATAAGTGTGAGAAATTGTTCCCAAAACGATTACGCACTATTTCCAAAGAGTAACAAGTCGATAACTGAATGCAGTTCAATTGTTACACCCAATATTTTTTCGTAACGTGAGATTATTTTATTTTCATACAGTAACAACTCTATTTGTTTCATTTTGGAACTGAAAATAGTTACACTTTATAGTAACAAATCGAAATGTTACTTTTCGTAACTGGCAACATTGCGATTTCTGGTTGACGTTTTCCTTTTGACACATGCATGATGTTGTCTGTCATTCCGCTGACAAAATTAAAACCCACTCGTTTTCGTGTTTGTTTAAATAAGAAAAATAGCTAAACATGCATAAAAAGTGTTACGAAAGTAGATCTATGCGTATTTTAAAACTGGTTAACAAAAATAACGAGGAGAATAACATTAATTCTTATCATGAAAACAAAGTAAGTAAAGAGTCTTATCAAAGTTATGCTATGTTTTCTATCAAATTGGGTTTGTAAATATTGTTAAATTATACTCAACTATTTTCTTACAGGAAGACGGCGACGACGAATTGTGCAACAGTGATTCTATTCTATCAGAGAGTAACCGCATAGTACTTACTTTTGAGGTAGAGTTTTTATATTCTTAAATTATTATATAACATAAAATATACGTGAATTCTAAATATTATTATCTTATTTTCAGAATACTGTCTTGGAAGAAGGAACTAGTTCACAAATAGTGCATCATAATAATCTGTTAAACAATGTTATATTAGCAGAAGAGTCAGAAGTTGACGAAGACTTTTCAGATGGTTCAAATGACTTATACGTTCCTGAATCCTCTGATATTTCAACAGACGAAATTCCTGACATTCCTCCTCAATCTGTTGTCAGTATTACAACATTAAGTTCAAGACAAGATGATACAACCATTCATGCTCCAGTGAAATCTAAAAAACGGCTGCGTCAGCCTATGAATTGGCATAAAAATATTAGAAAAATAAAGCGTAATTCTGGCCAATGTTATACAACCAGCTCTGGTAAAGAAATTTCTGGTAAGAAAGTAAAAAGTAGCTGTACTGAAACATGTAGGCTTAAATGCTCATCAAAAATAAGCGACAGTGAGAGGCAACAAATTCATTTGAGTTACTGGGCTCTATCAGATGTTGAAAAACAACGTGAGTTTTTAGTTAGACATATTGAACCTATCAAGCCTAAATATACAATGATAAAACCTGGAAGTAAGAGAACATACAATAATGGATATTACTTTAACATACAAAAAAATAGAGTGCAAGTTTGCAAGACATTTTTCAAAAATACATTAGACATAAATAATAGAGTCATACATACAGCTACAAAGAAAATATCAAATACTGGGTTTCTAGAGAAAGATAAAAGAGGTGGTCATAAAAATTCTGGTAGACCAAGAATTGAAGAAGAAAGAAAAAATTTTGCTAGAAGGCATATAGAACAATTTCCCCTCATAGATTCACACTACTGTCGAGCACGAACTCAAAGAAAATATTTAAACGGGGATTTGAATTTGTCAGAAATGTACAGATTGTATCTTAAAAAGTGCATAGAAGAAAATATTCAACCTATTAAAAAACATCTGTATGAAACCATTTTTAACACTGAGTACAATATCTCATTTTTTCAACCGAAGAAAGATATCTGTGGGTTTTGTGATAATTTTAAAAATCTATCCGTTGAAGAAAAGCAACAGAAAGAAGAGAGTTATAATTATCACATCAATGAGAAGAATCAAAGTCGCATAGAAAAAGAAAATGATTTAAAATCATGTGCCAGCACTACTGTAGTTTCGTGTTTTGACTTGCAAGCTGTTCAAACTGTTCCCAGTGGAGATAGAAGCGATTTTTTCTACAAACGAAGACTGTCTTGTTATAACTTTACAATTTACGAGATAAACAACAAGCAAGGATACTGCTTTCTTTGGCATGAAGGACTGGCCAATAGAGGTGTGAATGAGATAGGCAGTTGTTTAATGAAGTACCTAAGGGATCATGTTACTGCCAAGGATGTCATATTCTACTCCGACAATTGCCCAGGGCAAAATAAGAATAAGTTTATGTGGGCACTTTATTCTTATGTTGTCAAGAACACACAAATTGAGTCAATAACCCACAAGTTTTTTGTGGTAGGACATACACAAAATGAGGGGGATGCTATGCATGCCCTGATAGAACGCGAGAAAAAAAGATGCTTAAAGGGTGGGCCCTTGTATGTTCCAACACAGCTAACCCCAATAATCAATCTAGCCAAAAAGAATGGTAAACCCTACATTACCAACGAGTTTCGTGATTTTTTAAACATTAAATCTCTTGTCAAAAACACAGATAATTTCACAAAAAACAGTCAAGGAGAAGCTGTTAAATGGAGTAATGTACACATTGTTCAACTAAAAAAAAATGAACCTAACAAGATATTTTACAAAATGTCTTTCTTTGATGATGAATTCAAAGTAATTGATGTTGATAGAAGGACGAGAAGGCAACAAGCAACAATTACAGAGTTAAAACCAGCATACAACAATCCACCAGGTATTTCAAAATTGAAGAAAAAGGACTTATTAGATTTATGCAAATCAGGAGCAATTCCACAAGCTCATTGGAACTTTTATGAAAATCTACCTACAGTATCTGAAGAAAGAACTCAGGAAGATGACTCAGATTAAAAAAATCTATTTCTTTTAATTATTAAGTAATTAAAACAACATTTTGATTTCAATTATGATTGTTTTATTTCAAATTTACTATAAAGATTATTAAATATTTATATACAAAAGTGGATAACTTGGAATAACTTTCTCTAGAATGAAATAAAATTTAGTTCCATACAGTAACAATTAAAGAAAAACTGTGAAAACTTGGTGAAACTCTTAATAATTTTCTTTCTCTTCTTCACCTAATAGTGTTCCTACCTAGACCTTTCATAAAAATAATATATTTTAGAATATCGAAATAACTATAAAAGAATAAATTAATAAAAGTATCAATAGTCATTAAGTTTTCTAATTATCTCATGAATACCTGTTTCTGAATTGTTACACTTTGGAACTGAGGTATCGATATATTGTAATATTGACATGATGTTAAAAGAGCAACTATGGAGTTTCTTGCCGATTCTTCTCCATAGATACTGCTTTCCGAATCGGTGGTAAATTTAAAAAATACTTATCTATGTAATGACGATTCGAAAGTGCTACTAAATAGTAGTCTAATTGAATAAATGAATGTTTGAGTTTGAGTTTTTGAGTTTGATAAAGAAGTTTCATTTCAATTATCATTGAACCATCTTGTTCATGATCTTAATTCGTTTATTCATGTGTAGTGTGTACTTTAGTTATGTATTTAATACCTATACTACTATAATATAATGTGAGACACATGATACAATGTTTATATTCAAACATTTTAGCAGTTTTTACAAATTAACATTTAGAATGTTAAAATTAACATCTATAACCTGAGGCCACAAACTTAAAAGATCCTGATTTTACAGAAATGATTGAACGTACCCTAGTTTGAGTTTTATCACTACATAGTATAAAACAAAGTCGCTTTCTCTGTCCCTATGTCCCTTTGTATGCTTAAATCTTTAAAACTACGCAACGGATTTTGATGCGGTTTTTTTTATTAGATAGAGTGAATCAAGAGGAAGGTTTTAGTATATAATTTATTAGGTTTTAGACAAAGCGGGCGAAGCCGCGAGCGGTAAGCTAGTTAAGTATAAATAAATATTAAATCAAAATACAACTTGCCATACAATTCATACTTTCCTAGAATGCACCATTCAACTTCCAACACGATACGTAATATTAACAAGCAGTTACAAACATGAATTACCCCGACCCACACTCGACCATTTCAAATTTCTGTCACCCGAATAACTTCTGTAGAAAACCGTAAGCTAGTGACTTAAGGGTGACCCTTGCTTTAATCTCTTTAAATACAACTAAATGTTTGACCCAAAGGTAACGGAGATTATCTGGGCCAGGGTAAATTAAACTTCTAAGAAATGTCCCTCTTATGTGCTTTTCCCTGATAGGATTGTGGTTTTTCTTCAGACTTTGTAGTACATTTGCTAATTGGAAGTTTTGTTAGAATTTTTCACTTCCGTGTCTTTTGTCATTTGGACGGACTTTTTCACATCCTTTGGTTGCTTCTTTTAAGTTTAAAATGTGATTAGTCATTTGACTTATTTGATTCATTTTAGTAATTTGTCTTACAAGTAGGAAACCGATGAAAGATGGTTTTCACAGAGGATCGGAGAAGGACTTCAAAGGAATTTAAAAAAATATCAGATTTTTTATTGTAATTTTTAAATAAAACTAGATTTTTATCTATAATAATTAATAGAGAGCATATATGGATAATACTATTTAATAAAGTCGGCAACTTTACAAAAGATAACTTCAAAATCAAGTCCTATTAAAAAAAAATGTTGTGTGGTTTTATGAAACCACGGTAAAAGTGAAACTTTTTTTCACACTATAGACATTTAATTAAAAATTATCGTATTTGTACGATAATTATCGTACGTATCGTGCGTCACGCGACATGCGCTACACAGACCAAAAGTTTGAGACGATGTAATAAAAGTTTCACTTTCAAAAAAACTCGTCAATTTATACTCATATTTACACTTTTAGAATAAGATAGAACTAATTTCAGACTAGAGTAGTTTCAGAACCCACAAAAGCTACACACGTAATAATTTTAAACCACACATCTCCCCGAATGAAATAATAATTCTATTCGCAAAACTTTTAATGCCCTCGAGCGGTAAACATAACTAAACAATTGAATTTGCCTAAAAGTAGTTGGTCCAGAGTCGACAAATTAAATAAACCTTTACTATAGAACCATTATATTAAGTTCTGTGCACTAAAATTATTAACCATTTAAAACAAGTTACGAGATGTTTGACCTTTTAGTTGTAAGTAAAGATTTAGGAATAAAAGCAGAATTTCAGATATTATATGATACTAGATTTCCGCCCGCGGCTTCGCCCGCGTTTCAAAGGAAAACACACATGGTTCCCGTTCCCGTGGGATTTCTGGGACAAAACTTATTCTATGTGTTAACCGAAATTAACGAAATACGTCTGAATTCTGTGTTCTGTATTTGGAAGCTATAATACCAGATATTTACAGATTAATTTCATAGGTTTTCACTTTCATTTAAATATTATTTCTTACTAGCTGTGCCGCGGTTTCACTCGCGTGCCTCCGCTCCTATTGGTCTTAGTGTGATGATATATAGCCTATAGCCTTCCTCGATAAATGGTCTATCTAACACTGAAAGAATTTTTCAAATCGGACCAGTAGTTCCCGAGATTATCGCGTTCAAACAAACAAACTCTTCAGCTTAACAATATTAGTATAAATTAAAGTAAGAGATTCAATAATAAAAACCGTATGAACATCGTTACTTTGATAAAATTGTTTTTAAGCACTGCGTATCATACTGGCATATGTATTGTACAACTATATTTAAACCTCAGATCGTAAAACAACCGGTTAATCTCAACTTTGTCTCGTAACAATATATAGAGGTAATAAAACGTGGTTTATGACCTCACCTTACTATTTTAGGGGTACATTCAGTATCTGTGCGATCCTCTTAGTTTTGCTCAAAGGTTCTGAAAAATGTTATAACAATGGACCCTGTACTTGAAGTATAGTTAAGACTCTTTAGAAACACTTATTGTCCAGAACCAAGACAATTATAGATATTTTTTATATAAAAGGTTTATACATATAATTATTATCATAAAAGTTTTCATAATACGTATTTCGCTTTTTTACCTCACATATTTCGTTTTTTTACTTTACTCTCCGTTGCCTGGCAGCAGCAGGGATCGCTACATAGTGATAAGGACGCCGCTAATTATTGTGTTATATCATTCTGGCAGCATATTGTTTCTTATACAATAAATTGCAATAAAGAATAGTTTGGAAAATCCAAAAGTGCACGCCTCATAATCTCATCCTTTACAATAAAATTGATTATTTATAAAGAGTACACTATAAATATAAAAAGAAATAAAATAAAACAGTTGGAAAAGTAAAGAAAGCGGTACCGTAATAATTGAGCTATTTTTCTTGTGGCCCCACCTAGATGTGAATCTGCGCAGGCTTAAGGGACTGACTACCAACTTATTTTTTAAACCTTGGCTTATAGTATAAAGAATCGAGTTTATAATGGTGAATTTTGAGTACACTATAAATATAAAAAAAATAAATAAATAAAGAATATATATAGATATACTAAAATTATGGAGAACAGTCGATATTTTTTTTTGTTTATTTTATAACAATTAAACCACATCGAATCAGACCCTGAAAAATGAAAGGGTTCTATTCCTGAGCATACTCAAGCGTAAGAGAAAAAAAAAGACTCGATTAGTAAAGTATTTCGGTCGCTATCGTGTTAACAAGAAAATCCTCCGCACATACAGACACACGGACGTCCAAGACAGAACTTTTTTAAACTGTTTTTAACTAGTTTAAATAACAAAAATGACATCAAAAATATCATGAATGTTAAAAATAGTGTTTTTTCTTAATATGTGTGTGTATGTATTATCTTACAAGTGCAATGTATGATACATAAAGACATTTTAAGTTTGAAAAATCAGATGTTTTGCGCGAAGTGACAGTAGTACCCACCTCAACGCTTCGCTTATGAGGCGTGCAATACAAATGCACCTCATAATAACATGTTTTATACTACTGCAACTAATTTAACGTTCATAGTTAGTCGTGCGGAACAAAGAAAACCATTTAAAATAATAATTAAAGTAAGTATTGAATAAATTAAAAATACAACTTCGATACCTATAATAAATAATAGGTATCTTCTTTATTAATCGTTTCATGATTATTAATATGCAATTTCTTGTTATATTCTATATTTTTTATTAAAATATGCGTAGTTATTTTTAGTTCATGATGTTACATGTAAATCGTAATATTTATGATCACGACAACTATAATTATTTTAAATATAGATAAGAACGCTATATTTTCTGTATTTTTTTCAAATCGTGTCTAGATTGCGAGCCAATGGTTAAAGTAAAAGTGAAAGAAGGTGTATTGGAAGGCGAAATAATAGAAAATGTCTACGGAAATCACTTTTATTGCTTTAAGGGAATTCCCTACGCGGAGCCACCTATTGGAGATTTGAGATTTCAAGTAAGCAAAAGTTATAACAAACACGCTGTACAATTTCTAATTTTAAATTTTCTTACAATCATGGTGATGTTGAAATTCCACTTTAATTTCAAATGAGACAGGTTGAAAATTTTCTTATCTGTATTCTGGATACCAATTTAAAAAAATAGTTCATAATTTAATGAGAATGTATAGAAATCAAGCACTCTTTTCTTTTGTCTTCTTTTATCTTTTTTCTTATTTAAAGGCACCAAAACCAAAAACACCATGGACAGGAGTACGTCAGGCTAAACAGCACGGCCCAGTATGTTGTCAATACGATTACTTGAAAACATTACAAACGAAAGGCGAAGAAGATTGCCTTTATCTAAATGTATACACACCAAATATTAAACCTCAAGAACCCTTACCTGTCATGGTATACATACATGGGGGTGGTTTTGTATCTGGCAGTGGTAACGATGATTTATTCGGTCCAGAATTCTTAGTAAAACATAATGTTATCCTTGTCACAATAAACTACCGCTTGGAAGTACTCGGTTTCCTTTGCCTTGAAACTGAAGATATACCAGGAAACGCAGGAATGAAAGACCAAGTAGCTGCCTTCAAGTGGGTACAGAGTAATATACACAGTTTTGGCGGTGATCCCAATAAGGTGACTATTTTCGGTGAAAGCGCTGGAGCGGCGAGTGTGTCACTACACTTGGTATCTCCAATGAGCAAAGGTCTTTTCAAAAGAGCTATAATGCAAAGTGGAACATTGCTCTGTCCATGGGTACAAACACATAAGCCACGTGAAAGAGCTATACTTCTTGCTAGAGAATTAGGTTGTATGTCCAACAACGATGCCGAGATAGTAAAATTCTTTAAAAACATACCTGCTGAAGCTCTTGTTAAAAAGTCAGCGCCACTAATATACGTTGAATATTTTAGAACATCACCTAAAACATTTTTTGGAATTGTAATTGAAAAACAATTCGGTCAAGAGTGTTTTCTTAGCAACGGAGAAAACATGTATGATGTTTTGAAAGATGGCATTCACGAAGGTGTTGAAGTTATTAATGGACACACGGAGGACGAAGGAATTGTATATTTTGCAATGGGATGTAACGCTGACAAAGAAATCGAGCAAGCCAACAAATTAATAGAATTTTATGTACCGTATGATTTGACGATACACCTTCCTTTGCTGAAACGAATAGAACTCGGGAATAAAATCAAGGAGTATTATTTAAAAGATAGAGTAGTTTCTAAGGAACATATTGATGATTTACTGAGATGCCTCAGTATGATATACTTTGTATATGCCGCAGTGACATGGCAGAAAATATGTGCTAAGAGAAATAAGAATAAGCTATATTTTTACACGTTTTCGTGTAAATCTGAACGGAACATTTTTGCTCGAGTACTTGGGGGTAAATTTATATCTGATCGGAGAACTACTGTTTCACATGGTGATGATTTATCTTACATTTTTCCTTGTAAAATTGCACTAACTAAAGTAGATATTAATTCGAAAACTTACCAAATGATTGACCAAGTAACCATGTTGTGGACGAATTTTGCAAAATTTGGGTAAGGATTTACCGTCTTGTTTCTTTTTTTATGAAACAAAAAAATCAATTTCAAAATTTCAGTAAATGTATTTTAAAGCATTAATTTTGTTTCTTTCAGTGATCCAACACCAGACAGTAGTATGGGAGCAAAATGGATGCCGTATACTATAGAAAACCAACATTATTTAGATATTGGAGAAAAATTAACACCGGGAACGTCCCCGAATAAACAGGATATGGATTTCTGGGAAAGCATTTTATCGAGAATACTATCCACAATTTCTTTTTTAGACCTCTTCAAATTGTATATAAAGTTTTTTTTTTTTTATTCGATATAATATAACAAATTCTCTTCAGTTTAAATATATCAAATCAATATGAGATATAAATCAATATATGATAATGAACACTAACAGAAAAGTGTAGCTTTAGAAAATAATCAGATTAGATAATTTTGATTTATTCATCATCAAATCACACTGACGAAGTTACAGTACATCCATTCAAAATATTATCATAGTGACCATACTATATATTATTGATCAGTAATCCATACTGTACAACAAATATGTTTCCTTATCCATAGTTATGTTGTTTATATGCAAAGTACTTTTAACTTGTACACATAGGCGATCATGATAATTCAGAATTAGGTGACATATTATATTTTGTTTGATCTGGGGGGTGTTGGCATGTGAAGTCATGGTGCTAGTCGACCTATGGTACTAAGCTATTTAATAATAAATATTATAATATGGCTAATTTATAAAATAGTACCCACCGTAATTCAATACGCTGGTTAGTGCAATTCGGAAGATGTCAATCTTTTAACATTCCTGGAAAAATTGCTTTTACGATCGTCACTGATAATTGATTTAGTGGATACAAATTTAAAAAATGTTAAATTGTTTCTTTTATTGTCCTTCGAACCTCTGACTTTCTATCAGTCTTACCTACTGTGTTATCACTGCACACAATGGACAGATTTTCTAATGAATTTATATGGTACTAGCTTTCCACCCGCAGCTTCGCCCGCGCAGCCAAAGAAAAACCCGCATAGCTCTCGCTCCCGTGGGATTTCCGGGATAAAACCTATCCTATTACCCGGGGTAAAAAGTAGCCTATGTCCTTTCTCGGGTATCAAAATATCTCTATACTAAATTTCATGCAAATTGGTTCAGTAGTTAAGGCGTGATTGAGTAGCAGACAGACAGACAGAGTTACTTTCGCATTTATAATATTAGTATGGATGGTAAGTTCCGCGCGGTTTCACTCGCATTGCTCCGCTCCTGTTGTCTTAGCGTGATGATATTTATATCCCTATAGCCTTCCTCGAAAAATGGGCTATCTAACACCGAAAGATTTTTTATTTAACTTAATTTTTTTTAAACCGGCCCAGTAGTTCCTGAGATTAACGCGTTCAAACAAACAAACTCTTCAGCTTTATAATATTAGTATAGATTAGAGGCACGCCCATAGTGATAAAGTCCTATTTAATCTGTGAACGAAAACATTAAACACGATTTCTGTTTGGGGGCAAGTGTGACGTCATCTAAATGAATTGGGGCTACTGAGGGTGGCTTGTCGATAAACTTCTTCGTTTGCGTATTTACTTGAATTGTTTTAAATACTATGAATTTTTTTATAAACCTTTGGTTTAGCAGCCAATAGTAAAAAAAAATGTGTGCGTGTACTAACCGTAATATAAGAAGTGAAACTTCTTAATGACCTTATTGTTCAAAAATAATTTACTATAATATGCAACTTTACAGAAATACGTCGAATCACGCGTGGTAGGGATAAGAAAAAGATGGCGCGTAACGGAAAAATGTCACGCGTAACGAAAAATGTTACACTAAATTTTTTTCCACCCCCGATACAGAAGTTTCACTTCAAAACATAGCAATCATATTAATACAGAAAAAAATAACTTCACACATTTCCCTAAAAAACTTAATAGATTAATCATTACAACGATTCGATAGTTTTAATATTCGATTCATTCGATTACTATTCGTATAGCACGAATCCTCAATCGTTAATTAATTATTGCAATTACTAAGCTTTTTTAAATTGCAAAACTTAGACGTAGCAATAATTTCACTAATCAAACTTTATGAATATGTAACATGGATCGTAGTTCGCTTGTAATTAAATTTTAATCCTTTTGTTGAAAGTTGAGGCAAACTTGCGTTCTATCGAACTGAATAAAACTTTTTACTGAAGGAAGTTTCGTTGAAAAAAATGTCCTAGATTCCATAGTTGGTGCCATAAAACATTGCTACTGTAAACAAAAGGAAGTAGTATACAACTACAAAGAAAACCTTAGGTACCTATTTTATAAGCAAATAAACGGATTCAGACAGACACAAAAATTCTAGGATTTGAATCAATCAATACAATATTACATTTCCGTTAATGAGTGTCTGATTGACTAACTGACGGACAAGCACAGCGGAACTACTGAGCATAGAAAGACGAAAATTCGAAGGTTTCTTAGCCCAAAATAAATTCATAACCTAAAAACTAACAAAAGATTTTTACAAATACAACCATCGTTCAACTAGACTTCGTTTAGAAGAGCTTTTGAGTCGTCAAAATACAGAAAAATAATAATTTACCACCATTAGGAGATTTATATGTGGGGATGGTGTAAATGAAAAGCCAAATTCGCCCAATCGATTTATTTCCCAGACACCGGTTACATATCAAAAATACATTTTTACAATCCTCCATTACATCGTACCCAAAAAACACACAGTCAAGTCATAGACAACCAAAAATCTACAGTCTACAGATAACATGTCCACAGATTAAATAATAGAAAAACACAGACTAAAAATAAAACTAGTAATCATGAAATACATCTTAATATTTTATCCTATTCCCACACGGTCATCCTGCAGAATCATCTGTCCCAGATGAGTCAACAGTCGCTACCCATGGCTTCATCATGTCAGCTGAGCTTGAGGTTCTCAGAGGGCCTTCACCCTGACCTATCTTCCTTAAATTATATCGTTCATTTCTCTTCTTCTCAATAACTTCATACGGGCCGAGGTATTTTGGATAAAGTTTATAACCTTGTACAAATTGTGTCCTTTTAATCGCTACTAAATCACCTACTTCGTAATTGTTTGACTTCTTTCTCCTTTTATTATAATTTTTAATGTTTTCATCCTGTATATTCTGAATATTTGCTTTCGCCATCCTTCTTAGTTCTTCACGGTCGTTGTAAAAATGTTGCTGAAACTCTTCTTGTATTTTATTGTAAATATCATCATCTTTATCATTCATTTTGATTCCTGTTAAAAGTTGGAAAGGTGACATCTTTATACTTCTCTGATATGTGTTATTCAAACATCTTTGCAATTTACTGATATGTTTATACCATTTTGTAGGATCGTCTGATGATAATTTGCTTAAAACTTCAATAATAATTCTATGTATTCTCTCAACTTGACCATTTCCTCTCGGTTGACCAGTTGTGATTGTATGATGCATAATTCCTTCTTCTTCGCAGTATTCTTTAAACATGTTGGATGTAAATGAAGTGTTGCGATCGCTTATGATTCGTTGCGGCGAGCCAAACGTCTGTTGTTGAATATTTAATTTATCTATTACTTCATTGGTGGATAGTGTCTTTGTCGGATAAATCCATGTAAACTTTGTGAATGCATCTACAACGGTAAGAATGTATTTATAATTTTTATTGGTGGATGTCAACGGTCCTAAATGATCAATATGGTAAGTAGACAATGGTAAATCTCCTTTATCTATTACATGTAGAAATCCCTCCTTCTTTCCTCTTTTATTTGAATTAAGTATACATTCCACGCAATTATCAATGTTTGTTTTAATCTTTTCTTTTAAATTCTCTATATAATAATTTCTATTTATTAATTCCTCAGTTTTAACACAACCAAAATGTCCGTTTTCATGATGTTTTCTTATAATTTCATTTTGCATTTTCTTAGGTACAACCATTAATTTATTTCCATCCTTAATCTTCCATAACATTCCATTCTCTAAAACATAGTCATCATAAGATTCCTTTTCTAATACTTTCTTTATTAGTTTTATTTGCAGATCATCATCTTGAGCTCTTCGCAGGCGTGCTGCGGTATCGGTAAGTACAATTATATTCTTTATAGGCTGTCGGCTGAGAGCATCTGCATGTTTCATCCTTGCTGCAGGCCGATGTTCAATCGTGTAGTCATATTCTTCAAGTAAGAGCGCCCAGCGAGCTACTCTCGGAGGTAAGTCTTTTTTCTGCAATGTCATAGTCAAGGCGGAGCAGTCTGTAACAATTTTAAATTTAATACCTAGCAAGTATACTCTAAACTTTTTAACAGCTTCAACAATAGCTAATATTTCTAAATAATAACTGTGATACTTTTTTTCAGTAGCGGATGTCTTCTTGCTCATGTAGTAAACGGGATGCATCTTATTATCTGTTAAACTCCTTTGCAATAATACAGCACCATATCCTTCAGCACTTGCATCTGTGTGTAGTTCTGTTTCTAAATTCGGATCATAAATCTTCAAAACTGGAGATTGACATAAAATAAACTTTAATTTCTGAAATGCTTTTTCACAGTCTAAGTTAAAATTAAAAACAGTACCTTTCTTTAGTAAATCAGTCAGAGGTTTTGCTATTAAAGAATAATCCTTTATAAACTTTCTAAAATAACCTGTTAGTCCGAGGAAACTTTGAAGTGACTTTATATTGTGAGGAGTCTGAAAATGTTCTACAGCGGCAATTTTCTCCACTGAAGGTTTAATTTCACCTTCTGAAACAATATAACCCAAGTAATTAATACTTTTTTGCATAAAATAACATTTATCCCAATTAAATAATAAACCATACTCTTCAGCTCTGTCAAATACTTTTTGTAAATTAACAAATCCTTCCTCTGCAGATTGAAATGGTAAAATGAGATCGTCAAGATATGATAGAACAATACCATCCACAATAAGATCCTGAAAAATATCATTAATAAATCTCTGAAAAACAGAAGGAGCAGTGCATAAGCCAAAAGGCATCTTAATGAATTCATATTGACCTCGTGGTGTTACAAATGATGTATACTTCTGACTATTAATATGAACATTCACATGTAAAAATCCATTTTTTAAATCAAGCGAGGTAAACATTTTTGCATAAGTTAATCTGTCTAATTGATCTTCAATGAGTGGTAGTGGATATCTTTCTTTAATAATCTTCTTATTCAATTTCCTGTAATCAACACACAATCTATAGTTTCCATTCTTCTTTTTTGCAAGCACTATTGGACTAGCATAATCAGACTTACTTGTTTTTATTATTCCTTCATCAAGCCATTCTTTAATCTGTTTGTCAACAATGTTAAGCTCCAAAGGTGACAATCGTCGTGGATTCTGATAAACTGGTACATCATCGGTTAATAATATTTTAAGTTTTACATTTGATTCTTTAGTACATCTTTTGGGGTTATATTCTTTTATAATATTCTGTATTTTATTCTTATATTCTTTGTTTTCAATATTTGTGATATCTTCATTTTCATTCTCTAGCATTGTAAGGTGTAATATTCTGGTTGCAGTGATAGTTCCAGATTTAAAATTGATTTCTACTTCTTTCAGTACAGGATTTCCTAATATAATGTTGACAGGGATAGCGCTATCATCAACAACATAAAATAAAGTTTCAAAATAACAATCATCAATTTCAATTTTTGCTGTGAAAGATCCTTTTGTATAAATTTCCTTTTCAGCTATTCCAGTTAAAGTTTCTGTTGTTCCTGAACTATAAGATAACAATTTTTCACCTTGAATCTTCCTAAAATAAGACATAATTATTAAATTAGCATCGCTTCCGGTATCAATCAGGGCTTCTACATCAATATTATTTATTTTCAGCTTCTTGAAAGGTCTCACATCAATATTATTTTTAGTTGACATAATTTCCAAACTCTTTTTTATACTTTTAGAACATTCAGTTGATTTATGGCCAAACAAGTTGCATTTAAAACATTTAATGCCTTTAGTACAATTAGGCGACTCATGATCTAAATCTCCACAATTGAAACATCTCTTTACTCGTAGTGTTTTTTGAATTTTCATGCCAATGGACTTTGATACTGAATTACTTTGAATCTTATTAGGTGAATATGATTTTTTCTTAATTTCTGAATAAATGTCTAATTTCTTTCTGAATTCTTTAATGTTACAAGCGCCATATAAAATATTTTTGTTGGACTCACTGTCTTTAATACCGTCGATGACATATTCCATCAGGGCTTCATCTTCAACATTCCCAAGTACTGCAAGTTCCTTCATATGTAAAAAATATTGCTGATGAGTCTCATTCATCTTCATCCGGCGAGTTGAAAGTCTCTTGTGAACAGTTGCACTGTTCAACTTCTTACCAAATTCCTCACGGAGCTCAGACTTAAGTGTATCCCACGTGGTGGTCCCACTTAGTGAACGTAAAAATAGCTTGGCGGTTCCCGCGAGAAGCCGCTTCGAAAATATGAGTTTTTCTATTTCGCCCCATTGCATTAAAGAGGAAATATCTTCAAAATCTTTTACGAATGTTTCGATGCCATAGGCATCATCACCCGAAAATGGCGTCATTGATTTCTCTAAGTCATTGAAGGAAATACGCGGCGATGGTTCACCACAATCATCATCATCTTTTACTCGTTTCGGCGGCATGTTGAATAATGTAAATAAAAAGTTTTATAGTCTTCAAGTCGTAATCGTATAATCATAAGCTTCTTTAAATCTTAGTCTTCGTTCGTAATTCGTAAATTCTAAATCAGGTTAAATCACCGGCATCATAGTCTTCGTCTGTTTTTTCTTTATTCCACCATCCCGTATCCCGGACGAGCCCCCAAATTATGTGGGGATGGTGTAAATGAAAAGCCAAATTCGCCCAATCGATTTATTTCCCAGACACCGGTTACATATCAAAAATACATTTTTACAATCCTCCATTACATCGTACCCAAAAAACACACAGTCAAGTCATAGACAACCAAAAATCTACAGTCTACAGATAACATGTCCACAGATTAAATAATAGAAAAACACAGACTAAAAATAAAACTAGTAATCATGAAATACATCTTAATATTTTATCCTATTCCCACATATATAATACTAGCTGTTGCCCGCGACTTCGTCCGCGATTAGGTCGTTTTTCGTCATTCGTCGTTTAAAAAAAAATACGTGACACTTTATTTTGTCTGACTGTCGTGATCAGTAGTGAGACGTAATTCCCTCTCAGTGAGGGTTTCGGTCTCACGGGATAGTACAATATGCCGTTTGCGATCAGCTGTGAGACGTCATACCCTCTCAGTGAAGGTTTCGGTCTCACGGGATAGTAGGGGAGACCGGGTTTGGTTGTCTCACGGGTTGGTTGTCACAGCGGTCTTAATACAAAACTGAACTATCGAATAAGTCTGTTGACCAGCGCGCGTGGCAAGAGCGATACAGTGACAACGCTGTCACCACTTCGCGTCATACCGTCCCGATCTGCCGTGAGGGCCTCACACGTGTTTATTGTTTTCGCACAGATTTTGTATGATATGAGGACCCAATATGCTCCTCATAACATCACTTTTTGTGAACGAAACGACAGCGCGGTTTAATTCAATGCCAACACCATCATAAAAAAAGATTATTTTTAATTGTGAAAAAATATATTATGATTTACACTATTAACACTATTTTAACACAAGTGATAACTGCGTTAAAAACAACCGACTTCAAACTTGTTTTCATTTACAAATACAGACAAAAATGCTCATAAAATAAAAACTACTGGGCCTATCCGAATAAAATTTTTATGGGACCAATTCGACACCATCCCGCATCGAACAAAAAAAGAATCACGTAAATCGGTTCAGAAACCTTGGAGTAATCGGTGTACATACATAAAAAAAAACATACCGGCCGAATGTATAACCTCCTCCTTTTTTTTGAAGTCGGTTAATAAAATATAAGTCTGTGAGTGTGTAAAAATAAATCCAGCTAATTACACATCAAACTTATGTTTATAATTTGGTATACGACATGAAAATATATTAATTGTCAAGCAATAATAATACAGATAAATACTGAACATAAGCTTATTAGATATTAAGTAGTATTAGTTAAAATATACTTTGACTACATTGACTGTTAGTCAGTTTATTTTTACTAACAATATGTAAATGAAGAAGAAATAATAATTACCAACGAACTAACCTTTTCTATAATACTTAACACGGCACATTTTTCAAATTATCTTGCTCAACTCTACTCAAAAATTTGAGGGTTTTGTTGGAACTTTAATATGTAAAAACTATGATATATCTAAACTACGATACAACTTGCATACGGAAATGCTCATTACAATTGTGAATCTAAAGAATAACTAACAACATACTATTCAATTTAATTGAGCTGATGAATATCTTTTGCCTGGAAGAAATCACCGTCGCCTAATAAATATAATGTGTTTTCTTATAAAACCGTTACATAATTTATTTTATCTACTTAAATAATGAAAATGATATATTTATAAAATATAAAACATATTATGTAAAATGATTAAAAATAAATAAATGAAGCAACTACGATTCAAAGAAAACATCTTTTTCAGTATGAGAATGCTCTTAGCAATCCTGGATGATGAACTGTATATCATGTACTCTGATCCCAGTACGGTCGGTACCTCGATAGCCATAACGATAAATATTATAATCAGATAACCGCAAAGTCAAAATAAAAACATTAGGTACTTGTAAAGTTGTGAGTGCAAAATTTACGTTTCATTTGGCAATAACATTTTTTTCGGTACTAAAACGTAGTAGTTTGATATTTGGTTGGCTGCCCCTCCTCTCCTTCCTGAAAAATATCCTCCAAAATTTCCCGAGACACTTCCAATGATTGAATCATGGGACGTTGGACATTAACTTCAGTCAAAAATTGACGAAGCGGATGATTACTAATTTCCACTTAATCCTCGCTGCTATTTATCATCTAATCATCAATTTTCAAGTGGTGTAGTAAAAATATCAGCATAAATCGTCCTTCAAAGGCGATATAATTTTATGAGCATTGAATCTGTTAAAAAAAAAAACAAAAGTTAACTGTAAATCTATAAAAAAGCTACTTACAAATAACATTTTATCAAAAACTACTGTTCCCAATGCACCTCAAAATAATAAAAGAATTCATTTTATTATTTCATTCTAAAAGTCTAATATAATACCAACAAAAAACATGAATTGCTATCATTATAAAAAATAAATACCTATAAGTAACAACTTACCTTTTGTGGGAACGCATGATGGTGAAAATTCACAAAGCACGAAGATTGCATTTGATATTTTTGGTTTTATGGCATTCAATTGCTTTATAAATATCACTACATAGTATAAAATTTCGCTTTCTCTGTCCCTATGTCCCTATGTCCCTTTGTATGCTTAAATCTTTAAAACTTCGCAACAGATTTTAATGCGGTTTTTTTAATAGATAGACTGATTCAAAAGGAAGGTTTTATATATAATTTATTAGGTTTTAGACAAAGCGGACGAAGCCGCGGGCGGTAAGCTAGTAAATTTATAAAACACGAAGATTTTTAAAATTGTAACTAATGAACACAATCATTAGATTAACTGTAGATAATGGTGTCTAGTTTTACTTAAAATAATAAACATCTACCCTCACTTTAAAAAAAATGTAGTATATTTATTATTTACACGAAATATATCTTATAGGGAACGGAAGATATGGGTTAAAGAGTTAAATAAATAAATAACATAATTATATTTAAATTATTAATTTTTAACATTGTGTTCAGTAGTGTTAACATGTAAATTGATTTGATTTTTACGAAATCTCATAGATGGCGCTGTTACAAAATTAACATTATACAACTTTCTTTTTAAAACTATGTTTCTCTTCCCAAGTTACTTAAATGGCATAATGTTTATAGTGTCAATCTGGATATTGTCAAACAACTAGGGATGCGCCGAATACCGAATACATATTCGGTATTCGGCATATTCGGCATCTTTTTCACTATTCGTATTCGGCCGAATTATTCGGTTTAGGTGCCGAATATATTCGGTATGAGTATTTCTACTTTCTTGGCTATAGAACTAAATAAATAACTTCATATTATGAATGATTTATGTCATACTATACACAAGTCAAAGAAATCCTATGAAGAATGTTTGAACCTAAGGTATACAGGGTGTAATCGTTAAGTGTGCACAGGCGATTATTCCGTAACTATAACAGATATCAAAAAACCTTAAACTGATATTGAAAGTACTATACCTAATGAGTAAAATGACAATAATAATTTTTTTTAAATAAAACGAGAAATATCCAAAAATGTTACATGAAACGCTCCCATACATTGTCCCATACAATGTTCGAGACGACATCCTCGATTTGGAATACCATTGTATTCCACATCGAGCTTTATTTACACTTTACAGTCTCTAAATGAACTTTCATTAAAATTTGCGAAATAATTATAGCACAAAATCAAATAACAAAGCAAAACTTAAAAATATTAAATGTTTGAAATAGTCATATTTCATACTAAATGTATGGGAGCTCGTTTCATGTAACATTTTTGGATATTTCTCGTTTTATTTTTAAAAAGTTAATATTATCATTTTACTCATTAGGTATAGTACTTTCAATATGAGTTAAAAGTTTTTTGATATCTGTAATAGTTATGGAATAATCGCCTGTGCACACTTCTGAAGTCTGAAGACAATGCTTTTAGTCCCAATAGAAAATGACATTACGTCCTCTCATATTGCAAACACTAACTTAAAGTAAAAATATAAAATTTTTAAACAATTTAAAAATTTTAATATTTTGTGCGAAGTTTCAACACAACTGAGACGGCACGGAGTGCGCGGGCGACATACGCGGGTGGCGGGCGGTGAGGTAAGGCTCGCTCGCCACCGAGCCGAGAACCGGTTAGAACCGGTTTACGTATCAAAACACGTCAAAACATTGAACCGAATAATTCGGCCGAATATTCGGTTCGGTAAGGTTCTAACCGAATAGTATTCGGTATTCGGTTATTCGGTGAAACCACTATTCGGCGCATCTCTACAAACAACATTTATATATGCGTCATTTGATTATTAATTTCCAATAGTTAACGTGTGTTTGATTTTTATCATAGATGGCGCTGTTTCAAATTTGTCGTAATACTGCTAAGATTCATTTAACTGTTTCTCTGCCAAAATTACGTAAATGACGTAGTTTTTATAGTGAAAAGCTAGATATTAGCGTGGCTTACTCAAAAACAACATTTAAACATGAGTCTTTAGATTGTACGCTGTCGTAATACACGGAATACGTAAGAAAAATAAAGGTTCACAGCTCCTCCCCCGTAGGTGATAGCTTAATAATATGTAGCCTATAGCCTCACTCGTCCTGTTAGTAATATTCATGCAAAATTTGAAGTAAATCTATGCAGTACTTTTCGAGATTAGCTCGGACAAACATACAGACAAACAGACAAACAGACAAACAGACAAACAGACAAACAGACAAAAATTCTAAAAACTATGTTTTTGGCTTCTATATCGATTATAGATCACGGCCCAAGTATTCTTTTAAAAAAATATTCAATGTACAGTTTTGACTTTCCTACGATTTTATTATATGTATAGATTATACAAGTATTTCAAAAAATTATACAAACAATGTTTCATTCTTTACACCTCACTTCTTTGCAAATTTAATAAAGTACCTTTCGATACGTCACAATAAATATTTTCTCGTCTGAATAGATATCGGCGCTAACAGCATATGAATAATTCATTCCTTCACAAACAATCTCGCCGCTTATTATAGTAAGTAATTTTGTTCAGCTTAGAATATCGGAGTTTGCTCAAGTTATAATTAAATTATAATCCCTTTGAACTAGAAAACTGAACTTTATTCTAGGCATGTCTATTATGGGTAAGGGTTTTCTTTTTGTATTGGAAAATGTTCATTTTAAAATAACCTTTGCATGGTTGATACGAAACTTTATTAGTTTTTAAAGTATTTGCTTTATTTTTGTACAGTAATCTCTACCGGGCAACCTGTCTTTCTTTGAATAGTGTTTTCTTCGGTCCAAAGTTCAAAGATCCAAAATAATCATTTAATCTATATAATTTGGTATATAAAAATGAAACCCGTTTCGCGTTGTCACGGCGCGCGGCATCACGTGGGCACTGCTGAACCGATTTCGTTAATTCTTTTTTTATTATATTCCTTGAAGTACGAGGATAAAACGTAAATATGTACCACGGGCGAAGCCGGGGCGGACCGCTAGTTTAAAATAGTAATTAAAACACGAAAGCAATATGAAAACGGATTAACTTAATAGTTATTAATTTGAATAGTACCTATTACCTACCTATGTTATTATAGAACATACATACAAAACAAAATTGACATATAAAACCAAATTTCCATGAATAATATTTACTTACCTATATATCGCATAAATATAACAGGGATATATACAGAAAAACTTTTAGCACCTCCAAGGGATGGACCGTGGTGATTCATCATTCGTTCCCGCGCTTTGTTGCGTTTCCCGCGCTTTTGTGAAGGGAGATTCGATTGCTTCTAGAAGGTTTTGGAAGTGTGTGAAGTGGGATGTATTGATACTTTTTGTGTTATTGTTTGTCTGTGTATTATATTATGTAGGAATAGTTTATAAAATGCATTATAGTAGATATCAAAATGGATATTTTTAATGTACATGTACAAAGTTAGGTATGGTAAGATTACCGAAAAAGAAAGTAAGCTAAAGCAAATAATGAAGATTTGCCCGAGTTACCGAACGACCAATTTTTTCTAGTCCCTTTCATATTTTTAATAGGTAGCTATATAAAAATATCGACATGAATACCGTAAAATGGTTAATTAATACTAACTGGGAAAATTTTATTATAAACTGAAACTTGATAAGACGTAAGCGTAGCGTAGGTAATTGCGCAGCATCTAAATTTTTATCATCTTTCTAGGATTCAATACAATACAATACTGTCTGTTTGGATTGCTATTATCTTTTCTTTATTATGATAACAATTCTTTATCCAATAAGTGTAACTCAAAAGTTTAACAAGCGCTGCCCACTACGGCCATTTCACGATACATTGTTTACTCAATTTGTTCCCCCATCTCAAGAGACCAGTAGCCAGCCGTAAAACTGCACTTAACACAACTATATAAGGTATTTTTTTGTTTGTCTGTTGTTTCGTGCAATTTTACTCAATGCATTAAGGGGTCGTCGAACTTATTTCAGCTTTTGAGTGAACCAAAATTGAGTAAGTTTTCAGCTGAGTTGGTTCGTTTAAACGTCTTGCTATTTTGTTTAATTTGTGAAGATATAATATTTTCAAGTTTAGCTAGGTTCGTTACTGTGATCTTTTTTATTTTATTACTCTAGTCAAAGTTACAATAAATATAAAAGTTTTTATTTTTCTACATTTTTTATTTGGTATTGTTTTCCGATGTGTACTTGATACCTTCATTGGTATTACCTACGAAAAATTTTGTGAATTAATTAAACAATTACTTACAACTGCATCCAATTTGTAAAATCTCTACATGCGTAAAAAATTACCACATCGCACACAATACATAGACTAATCAATGACAATTCAAATACTTTCATTCATAATTCAAACTTCCAAATGCTTAGAATATTCTAGAAGAAACGAATACCAGGATCGCATGGAATCATAAGTCATTCATAAGCCAGCTTTTATCCCGGAAAGTGCAGCAGTGTCCCCGGGGTAACACGAAATATAACATTTTGCCTTAGCATTTTGCATGCAAATATATTCACCTTACTAAGCTTTGTGAACACACGGGCTGGTATAGCGCTTTGAAACGCGGCGGTTGCTCTGATTGGTTTGATAATTGATCAGTGGTACGTGCTTTTGGAATGTGGAGTGCTTTGATATGTCTTGCATGAATTAGTAACTAAATAATAACTGTATATTTCATCAACCGAACAAAGTAAAGCGTTCAGTTCAAATACATTACAACGTTTACATGCACCTGTCATTACCATAAGTTTGTTGTGTTTGTACTAGCCAACATTCTAAGTAAAGTCGTCGTCGTTGTCGTTTCAGCCTTTTCAAGACGTCCACTTTTAGACAGTAAAAAAAATATAGGTACAATTATAAACCTAACAAATACTGCCTTAAAAATTGGCACGGTTTTATCGCAAATATTAATAATACGTCGTGTAAAAAGCTTGTTTACCCTATTTCGAAAATACAAATAGCATTACTTGATTGAAGGAACACATTATCTTGAGTTGACACTTGACAGTTTGTTGAATCGAACAAAAAATATGGAACACGCCGCGGTTTTAAGCGACCCAATAACTGTATATTTCATTTAATTATATTACAGTAGCCGATAGCTATTTAACCGCAAAATAAACTGGATATAAATCGTTAATTTTGCCTTTTAAATTTATCAGCTGAACGTTTACTGTTTTTGTTATGACTTCATTTATGTTTTAATTATAAAAGCAAAGCTTGTGAATGTACACTTAAATGAGTTTTAAATGAACTAATTGAGATTTAATTAATAAACCAACACACGTGTTCTATGTTATGTGTAAATGCAATATTAGAAGCGACAATGATCTTTAAAAAGTGCTTTTTGTGTGAAAGTTAACACGAAAGTATTCAGTTCAATAAAGATATTGAAAAACAGATTTGTGAGAGTGCAATGCATTTTTCAACTCTTTTATCTCATTCATATTATACGGCTTCCTTTGTATCTATTGTTGTTGTATTGTTAAAAACAAAGTTAATGTTTTCATATCCATAAATAAGTGGCATTAAAGAAAATAAAATCAACCCTCATATTATTCCTTACGCCAGCCTAATTTAAATATGTATATACCTAATTAAATTTTAGTGACACAATTTTACGTGAAGGTACATCTACTAATTAATCCTTTATTCACGAATTAATTAAATAATTCTTCGACTTCAGAAAGTTCAAAATGAATACGTACTCAAGCAATGAATAAATTAATTTGAATTTGAAAAAGTGCATAAAGTCTTGTAGGCTCTATCAACATCATAGTTACAAGAAAACATTGTTCCGTCGAACAAGAAAACATCTTCCAATACATTCCTATTTTCTACGTAGGCATCTTTTCTATTCCTTACCCAAAAGTACCCGTACTACGCATCTATACATTCCTATTTCCCACGAAGGCATCCTTTCCAATATTTATCCTTACATGTGCAACTATCTCACCTCGCTATCGATCGAGCGTCCGTTGCAATAACACGTAGTGTGATAACCCTAAATTCGTCAGTACCTGGAATTTGTGACCCACCTCGATAAGTTGATAGCGTGCAACGTCTTGGTACAGTGAGAAGGAAAAGGCGTTTATATTTATCTATATTACTAGTGTAGTATAACGTATCTTAATCTATACTCATGGTAGCCCAGTGATTGAAATTAGACCATAATAATTACAGAAGATTATATTATGCTTTTGTGTGTGTAACGTATGTCAAATGCGTGGTAGAGCGGGTAATTTTCTTTTATTTTGTACTGACATAGGGCCTATTACTATGCCAGTACACACCTTAAAATATACTCTACATGTTACTACATTTTTATAGATAACTATCTAGTACGAGCGTAAAATGAAAAAGCACACGCAATTACATTAAATGATTAAAATCAACACTTCTGACCGCGACTGCTCGTTGTCCCCACCGTCCAGTCGGCTGCTACCAATTATTTAAACCCAATCTACCCTCCCCCACACAACAAAGGGTATATTAAATATTCAATGCGTTTAAATGGGGATGCATCGAAACGATGTTAAAATTTATCTGTATAAAGTCTACGGTATGAATTGTTTTCTTCCTGTTCAAGATATAGGAAAAAGATGCGTTATTTTGAAACAACCCTTCACACATCTTAATCCATTATTCACCCCCTTGTTGTCTTTTCTTGGCAAAAAACAATACCTGTATTTATTTTAGGAACTGCAAGTAGGATTATGAAAATTGACACAAGTTTCTTTGAATAAACAAATAAAGTTACTTCCACATTGAATGCATTATTACAATATTGGAGTGTTAAAACATAATATTAAAAATATTTTATTCACGGAAAACACACGGAAAACGATTAAAAATGGTTGATAAAACTTGACGTAGAGACAGATTAGATCGTCAAAAAGAAACTAGATTTTTCCTTTATACGATACACTTGATACACCATAATTACTCTTGACAGCAAGTTAATATGAAATTTGACAGGAAATTAAAGAGAAGTCAGATACAGGCGATATTGAACGATTTTATAGAACACTAGCTTACGGCCCGCAGCTTTTCTCGCTTTTTCTAAAATTAACAAATTATATACTGAAACCGTCCTCTTGAATCATGAGCTATTAAAAAACCTCATCAAAATGTGTTGCGTAATTTTAAAGATCTATCATCTAAGCATACAGACGGCCGGTAGCGACTTTGTTTTATACTACGTAGAGATATTATATCGTATGTAATATCATGCCTCTGTAGAAGCTATTTTTAGTCTAGGAAATGTATAAATAAAAGCAAGTTACACAATAATAGACCGCAGAAATTGAATCCCCTTGATTGAATTTCTGAGGTTACGTTGAGATACTCAGATCATACGAAATAGTTCAAAGATATAGATACAAGAATTTGCCTTTTTGTAGAAAAGCTATAGAGTGGCATATTATGTTTCAAAATAAGTTTATTTTACACTAGCTGTGCCGCGCGGTTTCACACAGCACAGCTAGTGTAAATTTTGGCACAGCTAGTGTAAATCTTAGCGTGATAATATACCTAGTGCACACTAAAAGTTTTGCGTTTCTGGCCATCCATAAATGTTTGAATTTCGAATGTTATATTTTTTTAACACATGAAGTCTCATTAGTTGATGAAAAAAAAATTTGGCGGGTAGCGCTTATCAATTTTTTTTTATCTCAAGTTAAAGTTGGTTGTCCGTAGCAAAAACGGAACTAACACGAAACAATTTTAGGGCGATGATTTTTGATGATTTTAAAAGTTCGCTTTCTCCGAAAGCTTGCACTGCTGGCCTTCAAAATACTTTTGGGAGGGAAGCACCTCATTTGAGCACTGTAAGGCATTGATATGCTGAATTTCATCGCGATCGTGTTTCTCTCTATGATGACATTCGTGAAGGTCGACCCTCAACTGCGATCACGGAGGAAAATATGGCTACCGTCAGATAACTAATTTAAGAAAATTGCCATATCACTTATTAGGAGATTCGAGGACATTTGGGGATTAGTATGAGCCAAATTCTGAAAATTTTACATGAACATTTCAAAATTAGGAAGCTTGGTTGCCGTTGGATTGCTCCCAAACTCACTCCATTACAAAAACGACATCGAGTAGATTGGTGTTAAGAAATGCTATTAAAGTACAATTACGGACATTCTAATGCCGTGTATAATATCATGACAGGATATGAAATATGAATATTTGGTTATATTTCAGAAATAAAACACCAATATTCTTTGTGGGTGTTTGAAAGTGACAGCAAACCAACCAAATTGAGGCAGGCGAGAAGGGTCGGAAAACAAATGATTGCATTATTTTTCTCTAAGACGAATCCTGTCTGCACTATCCCACTTGAGTAACAAAAGACTGTTAATGCCGAGTGGTAAATCACTATTTATTTGCCCAATGTCTTAGAAAAAATAAGAGAAGCGACCTAGAAGTTGCATCTTGTTGCACCATGACAGTGCTTCGGCGCACACCGCGAACAAAACAAAGTCATTTTTGGCTTCTGAAAACTTAGAGCACGTGACTCATGCCGCACGCAGTCCTAACCTAGCACCTTGCAATTTCTTCCTTTTCCCAAAAATCTATGATTCAATGAGTGGTTCGACATTTACGTGGCCAGAAGAGGCCGTGGTTGCTTTCAAACAGCACGCAGAAAACATACCCTCGGACCAATGGTTCTCATGTTTCCAGAAATGGTTTGAACGGATGAAAAAGTGTTTTAAATGTAACGGAGAATACTTAAAAAAATAGTAAATATAATATTAGACAAATAAATTGTTTTATTTATTAGTTACGCAAAACTTTCAGTGTGGCCCACGTATTATAGCCTATATTACTCGTGGATAATGCAACTTTCGAATGGTGAAAGAATTTTTAAAATCGGTCCAGTAGTTTATGAGCCTATTCATTACAATCAAACAAACAAACAAAGTTTTCCTCTTTATAATATTAGTGTTGATGTATCGAAATGAAAAAAAAAAAATATTTAATCACATAAGAAGAGAAATTATTGTAGACTCCTAAGTCAGTTGTTCCTTGTAATAAAACTTCGAATAAATACCTAATTGTTGTACATAATAAAGTTATGTTCAAAGTGTTTTAAGACCCTAAATTATAGTTAGCGATGGTATTTACGCAACATTTTCTTATTTCTATGCTTATTTTATATTGTTATAAAAATTAAACAGTGCTAATTTTCTGTTGTATATCTAGTGAGAATTACTGCACAAATTTTGAGTAAAATTATATCAAAATAAACTACGGTCACAACAACAATATACAACAAGTCGTAAATAACAAACTAAATTTCGTTCTGAAACCTCAAACTCGCATGATATAAAACTGACTAGCCCCAAACTAAACGACCACTATCGACCTAGACTAAGGGCCGATTTTTCAATGCCCAGATAAACAGTCTAATAACTACCCCTCGAATAGATTTATTCAATTGCTTATCTAACTCATAACGGCTCGCCTATTTTTCAATCGTGATTTATTTGATGAATAACTATCTGACCAAATATTTCCATATTGGCAGCTCTGCTCTTGGAGAGGCGAAACAAACATATTAAATTAGTCAGGTTAGAGCGGGATAGAGTCAACTTGCAATATGTCAACAACCGTCATTATGACTCACGTCAGGAGTGCATTTTAAGTTTATCTTGTGTTCTATGATTGTTGATTATTGTTTTGATTCGAGTAAAGAGTTTTGATTAAATTTGTGTTAAAATTTATATATTTTACGATGGAAACGACATAAAGGCAGCGTCCGGCAAATTTTCAATGGCATGATCATCAGTAGGTACTATCAAAAACATCAATTTCAATATGATTTTAATTGATAATTATTTTATAGAAAGAGGCTTTATTGTAAAAATTCTACGCTCTATGTTATTACATACGAAAATATCCCAAATTTGACGCGTCAGTTGTCAACTCAAACGTCTAATCGTCGAATAACACGCTATCTGGCCGTTGGAGCAGCAGATAGATTTATTCCTCAAATAACGTAGTTATTCGATAGATAAGTCCTATTCGTCTATTGAAAAATTGAATATTTTGTTAACTGAAGAATAAAGTCTATCTAGCTTTTTATCTGGGCATTGAAAAATCGGCCCTAAATAATTTAGGTTTATAGGCTATAGACAGGGCTTTGGTTATATGTTGATAGAAACGATAAATCTCAGTCTATTGTTTTATTGAGGCTACTATTCTTTGCATTACTTAGGTATTTCATGCATTAAAAAAATTGTATGTATTTTAATCATAGATTTTAATAGACCACAATTAATTTCGAATAAATAAGTTTGTTTATTAGCACCTGACAGATTTTAAATTGGTTTTCAGCTTCACAACTATGTAAATACTCTTATAAAACGCTTTATCATTAAATCAATTGTGTATGTTATATAAAGATAATTTCATTAAGTATTTTTATTATTCCCTTTTGTCTTAATCATATTATTATATCGTCTCTAAAGAAATATACTATTATTAAAAAAATGGCTTGAAATACTTAAAATACCCAAAATTCTTAAAATTATATTACGTTTTGATACGTTACATTCTCTGGTTCCAAAACTAAGCTTTGTTCTTATTATATTGAACTTAAAGGCTAGACTAGAAGTTATTAAGTAAATTAATTAATAAATGAGTTATTGACTTTCTTCATTCCACAAAGAGTTGAATGAACTAGCTTTGTCTAGAATTTTATAAATTTAATTTCGCTATTATTTGTCGATTCTGCTTTGATAGACGTAATTAATTGACTAAAGAAAAATACTTTATTGTCTTTTGACTTGTCTGCTAGATTTTATACATAGCTTTCCACCCGCGGCTTTGTCCGCGCAGGCAAAGAAAAACGCGCATAGTTCCCGTTCCCGTAGGATTTCCGGGATAAAACCTATCCTATGTCCCGGGGTAAAAAGTAGCCTATGTCCTTTCTCGGGTATCAAAATATCTCTATACCAAATTTCATGCAAATTGGTTCAGTAGTTAAGGCGTGATTGAGTAACAAACAGACAGAGTTACTTTCGCATTTATAATATTAGTATGGATTTATAGCGGTTTTGTGAATAACTAAAATAATTATTTTAAATCCGGGAAATTCACGCAAAACTGACTTATAGAGAAACCCTACCACGAGTAGACGTAGATGCTCTAGTCGCCTTTTTTCTCTACAAATAGGTACATAAATGCTATTTTTATTTCAACGTTTTTGTGACACTCAACTCAAACAAGACTAGGTAATTAGGAAATGAAATTATAAACAACTGGACGAAATTTCGCTGGAGGGCCCGTAAAAAGTATTTGTTGACAAGCGGCTGCTAAAAGCAAATAGACCTTCCATATTTACCCTCTAAAAGGGAGTTTTATTTTACCTTAAACATGGTTTTGGAAGTTTGGAAGTACTGAAAACCAGTATATTTTAGGTTGGGATAACCCAAGTAGTTATTAGATATTATTAGGTTAGTAACACAATGTTATAAATTTAAACTGTCCTTAAAAATAATAATTATAAAGAACACATATGTTTTACTAGTTGTTGAATTCTATTAGATTTTGAAGTCATGGAGTTCCTTGCCGGTTCTTCTCCATAGATACTGCTTTCCGAATCGGTGGTAAGTTTAAGAAATATGTTATGACGATTCAAAAGTGCTTCTAGATCTAGAAGAAGTCTAATTGAATAAATAAATGTTTGAGTTTAACATTTTCACGTACCGTATGTAACACTCAACTTTTCTGTCAACTCATATATCAATAGCTCTGTTATTTAAATAATTTTAAATCATTAAAATATCCTCATCATTTTAAATAACTTACTATAAATCATAACACTCTTTAATGCTCAAATACAGCAAAGCTGTGTACCTATTAACTTTAAACTCATTTTGAGTCCCAATGAGTAGATTACAGATTTAGTTATATTGTTGAATTGGTACATTTTAACCTTCATACTATTGTACTAGGCATAAAATCTAGTCGCTATTTCATTGCGTGTTGTTTGGCTTCCGGCTTAGTGTTAAGCCATTGTAAGCAGGTCAATGACATCGCGATGTATAATTTGTAATTAACGTCCGCCATCTTGATTGACGCTTTGCTGAAAATATTAAAGTAAAACATGCGGTTTTGGCTTTTTTACCAAGGTCTTTTCAGTGTTGATAGCTGATAAATTTAAGCTTTTGGAAAAATGTAGAGATTACCTATATTTCATACTAGCTGTGCTTCGCGGTTTTACCCGCAGTTCTCTGCGGGTAAAACCGCGACCAACAGGTCTTAGTGATATATAGCCTTCCTCGATAAATGGGCTATCTAACATCGAAAGATTTTTTCAAATCAGACCAGTAGTTCCTTAGATTAGCGCGTTCAAACAAACAACCTCTTCAGCTTCATAATAAGTATAGATTACAATGTCATTACAATATAACAAGTTTATCTTAGGTGTATTTACAAAATTCCCACTTACGTACTACCAAGAAAAACAATTACGTGTCCTATAGAAAAACGTTTTACAAAGGCCCATCAAGGTATCAAGGAAAAACGCCCAGCGAGACGCATCTGTAATTATAAGTACAAAGGATGATAAATAGATACTTGTAAATGAAGGTGTCCATTTGACGAACATTTTACGAAGGTTTTACGTATTATATTTCAGGCGCAAATGACGTGGGCATTAATCATTCGCGCTATTTATCACTTTTCATAATATTTACATTTATGATTCGCGAATTCTTTTGGTATTTGAAATTGAATTAGCGCTGGTTGGGTACAATTTTTGGATAACATTTAGCATGGAATCGCAAGTCATACGGTTTATAATTTAAGTTTTTACATGATATAATCTATATATATATATATATTATATAGAGAGAAAGAGAAAGAGACCCTGTAGAGGGGTCAATTCTGTACATTGAAAATATTGAAAAAATAAATAGCAGGGGGTATTACTGGATCGATACCAAGCGCAAGATATGTGATTAAAAATTTTTTTGTCTGTCTGTATGTTCAGGCATCACGTGAAAACTAACGGTTCGATTTCGATGAAACTTGGTATAATTATACCTTATTATCCTGGGCATAAAATAGGATACTTTTTATCCCGGAAAAATACGAATAAAAAAAACCGGCCAAGTGCGAGTCGGGCTCGCGCACAAAGGGTTCCGTAGCAGCAAATATAATAAATTACAGTTAAATCAACCTATCTCAAAAACTATAAGAGATACTTTGATCAAACCAAAAATCGTTGAAAGAGTTAATTAGCATGCATCACCTCTATTTTTTTTAGAATTTTATACCCCGTAGTTATAAAAATAGAGGGGGGGGGACATACTTTTTACGACTTTGAGAGCTGATATCTCAAAAACCGTTCACTTTAAGAAAAATGTTTTTTAGAAAACTTTATATCATTTTAAAAGACCTTTCCATTGATACCCCACACGGGTATGTACATCGAAAAAAAAAATTTCATCCCTCAGTTACATGTATGGGGGGCCCCACCCCCAATTCTTTTTTTTACTATTTAGTGTCATATTTTTGTAGCGGTTCATACAACACATATTCCCATCAAATTTCATCACTGTAGTACTTATAGTTTCCGAGTAAATCGGCTGTGACAGACGGACAGACGGACAGACGGACAGACGGACATGACGAAACTATAAGGGTTCCGTTTTTGCCATTTTGGCTACGGAACCCTAAAAATTAATCTTAATTTTTCTTAATTTTTCCGCGCGGACGGAGTCGCGGGCGTTAGCTAGTTATATAATACATAAGGTTATATCAAAGGCTTAGAGTATTTATACTAATATATACGCTTAGATCAAAGGTAATATCAATCATAAACGTATCATATACTTTCGTCTGTTTGCTTCATAGATTAATATGTAACAAGCAGATCTATCTTGCTTCTATTAATATTAACATGAATTTGTATTATTTACAAATAGAATGCCTTAGATCATCATATCAAACACACACTAAAAAAAATTGTATGAAATCTATGAAACAATGTAGAGGTTTCATTTATTAATCATTAAAAAAAATTGTGAATTTTTCACATTTGCCTTTTATACCAGAGTAATTATCGAAAAATCAAACTGGAAACGCTGTATTGGCGGTTGTTTATGACAACAAAGCCTTTGTCCACAAAGACATCGAATTCCGGCGTATCGATGTAAATTAAACATTATCCACGTAGCTTAAAGTCTATTATACATTGATGGTTTACAAAAAAGCTGCCTCCGCGATTCTTAAGAGCATCGAAAGCCAATAATTTTCAATTTTCGGTCACGCTGGTTCAAAGGGAATATCGAATAAAGGTATTCTACCTGACGTCAAACGGCATGGCCGATTGAAAGTCCGACTATAATCGGATTGCAGACAAACGGTCCACGTCACAATTAAACTGATTTTTCAGTTTTCCACTCGCAACTGAGATTTTATGCATATAGGTTTACTTCTCAATTGTTTTATATTCACCTTGGTAACTAAACTTCTTTTAGAAATGGATTCTAATCGACATTATAGTCCTTTTCAGCTAGGATGATTCCTGTGACACTTCATTGTGTTCCGAATTACGTATTTTATGTTTAAAAAGCAAAAATAATTTTAATGCATAATATTTTTATTTTAAGGCGGCATTATTATCAAAAATATAAAAATTAAACATCTTAAGCTACTAAAACAAAAACAGTATTGTTTAGTTTAATATAACGAAAAATAAAATAAAATAACACAAAAAAATAATACATACGCAATTCGTGTACATGAAATCGAACGTTAAAAAATTATAGAGTTGGAAAATCTTATAATCGACGCCCATCTTGTGATCGTTTGTCAATCGTGTCAATCGTCTGTACGAGTCCGTCAGCTTTGTATACAAATTGCATTTTTATATTGATACTTTACGTGGTATTGTGTTATTATTACTAATTGTAATTATTCACTTTTTGTCGCTGTTGTTTGCTAAGATTCCTTAGTTAATTGTTGGCGAAATGCCGAAATAACTGATTTTGGTCCTTTATTCAAATCGATTTCATTTCCATATAAAATATTATCGATTATCGGAAACAATTGATATGATTTCAGTAAAGGCAATCTCTACACGTGTCAAAAATCGATGTGTCACAGGAATCATCCTAGTTGAAAAGGACTATAGTTAGCAGTACGCTCTACCTTATTTTCAAATTTGCAAATCTTGTTGACAAAAGTGGTTTTGTAAATTGATAAATTACTGTAGTTTATTTATTTTAATTAATATAAAATACATTTTGTAACTTACTAATGTAGTATGAAGATCAAAGTTTATTTAAAGGACATGTTAAAATGTTTTTATAATATTTTGTGAACTAAATAGCTTGTATTTTGGAGACCTGATTAAGAACATTGTGTTCTTACTTTACAAGATAAAATCATATTTACATATTCTTATGATACGTATTGGTTAATAATAAGATGTATTTACTAATTATGTGACTCGTTAACATACTTCGTTCTTTGTACCTACATAATATATTGTTTTTCTTAGGTACCTACTGAGATAGCAATTCTATTAAACAATATTTTTATTATGAACCCATTTATAATAAAAATATTGTTTAATAGAATTGCTAAGCCCTATAGAATAATAATTTTTATTTAATAAATTATTTATTGTATTTCATTCAATTTTAAATAACCAGATGTAGATTGGTTCTTTATGGCAACGCTGTAAAGATACAAAGGTTTCAATTTCATTTGGTCTGAAGACGATGGAATAATCTTTTTCAATTTCCGTTCCTCATATTGAAGACTTATACAGCTGTTCTTCCCGTCTAGGCTTAGACTATAGTGCTTTAAATCGATATATAACACCTACATAGGAATTTTAAACTATACTTATGAGGTTGGTTTCACTTTATGATTACGATTTTCGTACCTAATTAATTAAAATTTGTGAATTTTTTCAATGCTCTCAAACTACAAATAATAAGGTAATTATTTTATATTAATTCGTTTTTAGAAATTTGAATCTATTATTAAAACAGCACCTTACCTTAATATACCTTAAGCATCTACCTATGTGCGTTCTTAATTATACCCTATAAACTAATTGACACAAAGCTTTCAGATATAATAAAGATATAAGAGATATAGAATAAAGTTTTTGTTATATCTGTATTTTCCATAAGCAAGCGCCATTAATAATTAAAAAGAAATTCAATTTAATGCAATCACTCACCGATCTTTTCCTCAATGATTGCGAAAACATCTAACTTCAAATGTAATTACGTAAAAGAAAATAATTACAAAAAATGTTTTTACAAAATGAAGCAAATGAAATCGCGGGTTTGCGACAACTGAACGACTCTAATTTGATTGCAATCTTATATTTCAGATTGGATTGGAATTTTAAATTTTCATTACAATTTTTAACGAGATATTACAATATTTTCTTTAAATGTTAAATGTCAAAGACATTTAACTATTTTTTATATTCATTTAACTACATTTAACAGAAAACATTTAACTAACTCATCCAAGAAGCTTATACCTAAAACACCTAATTGAACAATATTTTAAAGGAAAACTCAATTTCCTTGATCCAAAATAAAAAGAAGATCATTCAGATATTTTCTTCAATATTTCAGTTTCCAAAAGCGCCATGTTGTTAAAAATTTTAAAACCACACTCGACTATCACTTACCAAAAATCCAGTTCACAATACCTGAAAGCAGACACGATTTTAAAATGATTTACACATTTTAAAATGTGGAAACCTCTATCAATATAGGTTTCCGCAAACATTTTAAACGCAAGCCTGTATTTTGTATTCCACAACCAACAAACACCGAGCAAACAATGTTATATGTATATAAATAAACGTAGTTTAACATGTACAATTTTTATGTGTAAGGTATTATTTTATTCAGGGTTATTGTAAATTTGCCACAAAGTTAATTCGTCACCTAAAAAAGTATGTGTAAATTTGCCACACTTTTATTTTTTTAAAGTTAATTCGTCACGATTTAATATCAAGTATTGTAAATTCGTCACATCGATAATTTAAGTACAGATAGCAAAAAAATTAAACAATAAATTAATTTAAAATGTTTATTTCTTAATCAGTTTACAATAACCCGTCCCTTACACCCTGAATGTTCTAAAAATATACAACAGTTATAAAAAATACTACTTAACATCTACCGTATGTAAACTAACTAAAGGCAACCCTTTTAATCAGTGTTTATGAAGAGCTCCTCTATCCAGATGGTAACGTATTTTTCTTATAAGTAAACTAATTTTAATTGTTATGAAAATTCACTTGAGATCATTTAGCTTAAAATAAAATTACCATGCTGTATTTTGTGTACTATGAAAAATAAGATTTGTTTTTTTTTATGATTTGTGTACCAAAAAAATAAATAAAACAACTCAAGGTAAACAAAGACTCACTAAAGATTAATGAGAAAATAAGCTGCAAATTTGATGTCTTACCTCTCTGGCTCCCACAGGAACAAATGGCCAGGGCCCGTCCTGCATCGTCTATACTCTGCCAGATTAAAACGATTGCCTTTAGTTAGTTTACTTACACACTGTATATTATTCTACATAGGTAATCGTAAAAATCACAGTTCTCTGTATTAATATTTTTAAAATGCAATGAATTAAGAGCGGCTCTACAATATTTATAACAATCTCATAAAAATAAGGATGAAATATTTTTCTTTTATTTTAACAAGTAAAGACATTGCTCTTTAGTTTAAGTCATATCCTATAATCTGGCAGTTTATGAAATGTTTATGGTGAAAGATCCAGCCATGAACATAAATCCATTGATGGCACCAGTATTTACGAGATTTAAGAAAAAAAACTTTATAATAAAATTCTAATAACACAATAAAAATTCTACTACTTTTAAAAAGCGCAAATCAATTTGACTCAATAATGAATTTACCTTATGTTATTGATGAATTTACCTTATGTGAATGATGACTGTAATATTAAAATGTAAATCATTATATTGCTGGTTTCATCGCAGGCTGAAAGGTATAATTCACTTGCCTTGCTTGCTGGCGGTACTTTACTACTTGTGGCAAATTTACAATAACCCGAATATACCTGTGACGAACTTACACATACTTTTTTAGGCATGTGACGAATTTACTTTCAATGTATGGAGTTTTAAAAACGTGACGAATTAACTTTGTGGCAAATTTACAATAACCCTTTATTCGGGTCATAATGTCTGTCACGCTCGAATGGTTGTGGGTGTTTAGTATTTGGATAAACATTGTTTTCAATTTTATTTGTGTCCAATTTCAATTATAATTACATTATAATCCTATTCAAAATAATGTGTCTCATAAATTGATTAACATTTAAAATGTACACACATTAGTAATATTCATCAAAAACAGTGTATCAAAGTAAAATAAAAAGAAAAATTCATCATAATATTGTATATTTATCTCTACCAACCAAATCAAGCCATTTGTTTTTATCTTCACCAGAAATCTAATCCCAAACCACTTAACCAATACCAGAGATATTGGTTACACTAGAATTACCCCTGCACCGAATAGATAATCACCCAATTATGACGTCATCTAATTATTAAAATTTTAATTAGAATGTGCGTGAAAAGCTTTCATGTTCAGTCAATAAGGGCTCGAAATATTTGCCCTAACACGCCATGACCGCTCTTGACCTTTTGTAATTACATAAAACGACGGTAGTTGAACATTTCGGCAATTTTCCTCGCTCTATATGAGTTTTTATGATGCGGAATTTTGCCGCGTATTTAGGCGGAAAAGTTTGATAGTACTTACCTAATGATTACTTGATATTGATACTTTTTTACTTCTTTTCGCTACTCTTCTTGCAAATTAGTGTTACGATTTGGATAAAATGTCTACGCAAATTTTATTTAAAACATACCTACCTAGTGCTTTTGACTCCTAGTTTTGATGAAAAAACTAAACTCATATTCAACAGTGCTTTTAATCTACTATGATATATTTCGGTTCATCATCAGCCCATATACGTTCCCACTGCTGGGACACGAGCCTCCTATGACTGTACCTCACATATCATCATATATCAAGTGCGTGTTGGCAGATGACACAATTGTCATGTCGTCGAACTTTTTAATCCTTCGACATGTCGGTTTCCTCACGATGTTTTCCTTCACCGTTCGAGCAGTGGCGATGTTACAACATGCGCAGATAAATTGAAAAATCAATTTATTTCCTGCACGCTCGCCTGGTCTGGAACCCCGGACTTATCGATTCGAAGTCCGAGGTCTCACCACTGAGCCACCACTCATATTTCGATTTTGTGTGATATTATTCTTCCTGTTGAATGTATTTAGTAGGTACTAGCTTTCCACCCGCGGCTTAGCCCGCGCAGTCAAAGAAAAACCCGCATAGTTCCCGTTCACGGGGGATTTCCGGGATAAAACCTATCCTATTTCCCGGGGTAAAAAGTAGCCTTTGTCCTTTCTCAAGTATCAAAATATCTATATACCAAATTTCATGCAAATTGGTTCAGTAGTTGAGGCGTGATTGAGTAACAGACAGACAGACAGAGTCACTTTCGCATTTATGTATGGATTAAACCTTAAACACAGATGGTTACTAAGATTAAAAGATATACTTCTAACAACTACCACATAACGCCAAACGGAGCCACAAAAATGTATTAAAAACATACCGATGAATAAAGAAACAGCCCACCAAAAGCATATTAAATGAGCACGCTTAAATTCCTCTCGTAAATTTTCTTTTCTATAGCGTATTTATGTTAACGGACATTTAAAATTTATACGAGCTTCGTAAAACGTTGAGAAAGTTCAATTTTTTAGGAAGATACGATTAATGTGCGATAAGAGGGGTTTTGGGAATTCAATACGGTGTCTTGTTACAGTTGTTTATATGTTTGTAAATAATTTACAGTAAATATAGAGCAATTATTTTGTTTAACAGAAAATTAATGAATATATTGTAGGAATGATAGGAATATATAGACACAAAATGTAATTATGCGTATCTACGCTAAAAATAAACTATTTTATTTTATGTTTTTAAAAGATTTCCTTACGCGGCTACGCCCGCGTTTTTAAAGAAAAACCCGCATAGTTCCCGTTCCTAGGATTTCTGGAATTAAAAGTCTTATTCTGGGTAGCTGTAGAGCTACATGCCAAATTTTATTGTAATCGGTTCAGTAGTATTTGCGTGAAAGAGTAGCAAACATCCATCTATCTTCACAAACTTTCGCATTTACAATATTAGTAGGATATTGTACTACTAATAAAACTAATTTCTTATTCGGATACATAATCTATAACCTATAACCAAAGAAGTTTTTGCGTGAAAATCACAGAAACAAAAACTACGCATCACATTTTTAAATATTTCTAGTAGAACGCTACATTTTTCCAGATTGTTAAATAGATTGTTTAGGTATTATATCGCGGGCGGAGTCAGTTATCTACTTTTATAATATATGTATAAGTACAGATATTTCCTACAATTTAATAAACACCATGCAAATTTTAACCCACATTGACCGTAGTCATACATAAATCAAACTGAATAGCATTATTTAGAACGTCCCAGTGGGAATAAACCACTTACATATAGCATTGATATTATGCTTTTAGTTATTAACATTTTAATTGACTTTGCTATAGAATTTGAGTAATTTATTCTAGTCCAAAATATAGATAAATAATTTTTCCTTCGCTATCACAACGCTATTTTCGTATTGAGGAAAATTATTCTTAATTTTAAAGAAAAGTATGCTAAGTATTTCAAAATAGAGCTGGATTTTTTTATTCACAAAAGCAAATCTACAAGCCTGATGTTTTGCACCAATTAAAGATATTTCTTGGTCCGGAAAGGAAATTTTGTAAATATAAAAGACCAAAAATATATTCAGTAAATAGTTTTTATTAACATTGTGCTTTTTAAAGTGTACTGAGTCACAATCAAGAAGATTAAAGCTTGCCCTATAAAGAAAATGAAGTTGGAATAAATGCAAGAGCAAATTTGAACAATAACGTTTTCCTTTATTGGAAATTCTTGTTAACAGCTGAATAAGAAGGGAGGATTTTTCTAACTAAAAGGATAGGGCCTTAAAATATATTTATTTTGTATGTAAATTGTAAAATAAATTAGATAACATTAAAACTAAAGTTTCAATTTAAAACAACATAACTACCTAAACTACTACAATGTTCTTTATTCTTAAATTATTAACTAGTCCCTAATAGTTATATAGTTTTATACTAATTAAATTGTTTCTTTATTGGTAAATGGTACATTTATGTTTACTTACCATGCAGCCAGGGGTAGAGAGAGTATCTACCAATCTTTAGAAGTAAAATATTCTGAAGCATTTTGATATTAATATCCTCTCGATCCTAATATAAAATGCTTACATATCAAACAATGTTCTCGTTGTAAACATGATAAAATTCTTTATTTAGAATATATTTATGTCGTTTCTAAAGAAGATTAAATAATCCTGGCGCATTATTAAACCCCACATATGACTGCACACGCATTTGCTATTAATATTCTAGCAGGCGCGGTCTTATTATGGTAAATTACCCATTATTTACGGTCTGTCACGCTGTTCTATAAAAAAGAGGAATTCATTAATACGAGCGTAATAAATATCCGTATTTTCACATTTGTAGGGGAGTAAATCTGTAATAAAAAGGACATTTGGAGGAAATAGTCATAAACGCACTGATGTTTATAGCAGTAATCGTAGATTGGCGATTCCTTCATAAGCCTCGGAGGATATCTCGCAGACATAATATTTTATATGTATCTATGGGTATTGAAGTTCATCAAGTATTTCTTACCCCGAATTTTATCAACATTCAACAAACATATCGATTTAGAGTATCAAGACTTGCAGGGTTTCATAACACATGGTGCCATTAAGTAAAATTCAATAGAAACTGTGCTATGTTTTTTAAGTTTATGTTCAGTTGCGATACCAATTATGTTAATATTTTTATCATATTTTAATATTAAGTACTTTAGCTCTTCTTCGTTTCGGATAAATATGCGGTACATACAAATTAAAATATAATGTGTTTGGAAGCGCTATTAAGGTACCTATGTATATTATTGTGTATTACTCAATTCCAATATCTTTACATACTTACTATAGGTAAGTAATACTTGTATACGTAGTATATTATTATTAGTCTGTGGTAATACAATTCACATATTGTGTGATCGCTTGCTCCTTTTATAAATCAGAATAAAATAACTTACACAAATAGATACAATCAACCAATCAAACTCCCTTGAAGCCAATAATTTAACTGCATTCGAATCAAATAATTTATTTCAAATTAAGCCCAAATCTTAGACGGTCTTATTCGTATATTGCCGCTAGGGGGCGCCTCTTGTATATAATGAAGTAGTCAACCCTTGCAGGGAGCGGCGTTAGGAAATTACTTAGGCGCCGCGAATAGGGTCGCAAATTTGCAAGTGCAAGTTGAATAATTATGAAAAATGTTGGAAATGCAATTAATAAAAAAACACATTTTATCAAAAATTGAACGAGGAAGAAATTCCCCTTAATGTTTTAAATTTATCTACAATTATTTTGTGAAGAAAGATATTCTGTTTATTGTGAAAGACTCAGAAATAGGTACTTATCTGATTTTAAAAATTCACTTGTAGAAGGCCTTTAACATTAGGCATTATAACTAATATATCGTTTTATAATATTATGTAGGTACTTCATATTATTCTCGAAAGTCGTCGAAGCATAAAAATTTCAATGTTAATAATACCAAATAACAATACTTTACTGAAAACAAATTACAATGTTAATGATACCAAATTAACTTTTCTGAAAACAAAATACATATATTTTTTATCTGCAGTCTTCCAATATATTCAATCCATCATTCACTCAAAATCCGACAAAAATCTCTAAACACAACCATTCAATCTAAAACCCTTACTTCCTATACAAACCAATCACGAACAAAAACGCTATTTCCTATTTAACCCCCGATACGAAAAATTAGTTATAATTCGTAAATGCATTCGTCAAGGGGCAACCCTATTTCGTCTGCTAGGGGTGGTTTTATGGCAAGTCGGTTGTGTTGTTTAATGTCGTTTTGGTTATAATAACAGGTGATAAGGCTGAACACACTGACAGATATTTTATCAAGATTTGTGTATAGATTCTTGGTTTGTTTGTCTGTATAATGGCAAAACATAAAACAGAAGAAGTATAATATACGGAACAGCTGAACTAATTTTCTTCGATGTTTTACAGTTGTCACATTCCGATGTGCATTTACGAACTCTACTATGTATTTTTTTCGTATTTCACAGTGTTTCAGATGCCGATAACTGAATTGAAGACATATTTTTTTAAATAAACTTTTTTGCTTGCCCAATACATATTGATGAATTTGACAGCATTTGAACACTACAATATTTTCTATATCATGTAGTAAAATATTAAAAACGTTTTTTATCAAAGTAAGGTATACCATGGAAATATATCAAAGCTCTTTTTTTCATTGTGCATGTTGCCTCGTCACGCTAAAACTACTGAACCAATTCGTATGCAATGTGCTATAAAGTAGTTCACACATTTTGACTTCATACAATTTATATTTTATCTTACAAGATATAAGCAAAGCCGCGGGAAAAAAGCTTCTGTAATATGAATCAACACTTTTATTTGCTAGAAGAGTCCTTACATTTTTAAACTTTACGTCTACCCAGCGGAATACATGTTGAGTTGAGTGCTTGTTTTTAGGTCGCGACGTTTGTAGTTCTATTTCAACTATTTTTTTACTGGATTTCTAGGAAAAATCTGATTTTTTTATGCACTAGTGCTCCATGTCATTTCCAGAATATAAGCTGCATTTCGATATAGGTAAGGATAGTTTTAAATTAAATGTTTACCCTTTCGTAATATTATAGTTTACTTTTAAAATATATCTATAGTGGTACATTAATTTACAATTATTTTTTTTTGCTTTGGGTTTGGTGGAGAAGAGATTGATATTAATTAAGAGTGTAATAAAATTGAAGAAATATTTCAACTACAATAACAAAAAAATTGAGGAATAGAAATAAATTATCATGAGACGAAATTCGAAAGCGAATTTTTCGCTCTATCGTGGCACCACTGTGCAATAAGTCACCACAACAATCAAATCATTCTAATTTCTACTCTGTCTTTAAAATAAATATAAATATGTTTATACTTTTTTGTACTTGCCCATAAGAAAGCTCTATACTGTATCAATTTAAAAAGAGCCAATTTTATAACATATCAAATTGGCATAGTCCTGTAAACATCACGTAAAACGTTACATTACAGATCTGATATTCACTGCGTTTGTGCTATATGCTCGGTTCCTTCTAATCGATACCCAGCCACCCTTATGTCTTTAATAGCCGACTGTGATTTGTTATCAATTAGCAATTGTGACTGTGTATTTCTCGTTTAACACTGGTTCTTGTTTCCCATTTATGTAGGAGATAATTGATGTTAATGAATATAGAGTCACATAGATATATAGATACGTATACATTACGTGCTCATTTTGGTTTTTCTTCTTTCTAAGTTTGTGAAGAAAGTATGATGTATTGAGATTAATGAAAACAGTTTTATGCACGATATTCAAGAACTTATTACATTGCGGAATCTGTGAAGGAATTAGTGACGTTTAACAATAGTGACGCGAAGAATTTGTGTAGTGTTGGTGTCACAGTTGGTGTAGTGTAATTTAATTAACTTATTTGGACCATTTAAATATTTGCACACCCAAATAGTGGGTAGAATGTATTAGCGCCTTAATATTGTAACAACACCTCTTTTGTAACTACATTCTTGTAAATAAATGAAATTTGAATTTGAATTTGAATTTGAATTTGATTTTGAATTTGAATTTGTTTGTAATTTTTTTCACTGAAAAATTGTTGAACAAATCTTATTAATTTAATTTTACAATAGAGTAGAATCTAATCTAGTTTAGCACAAATACAACTTTTTTATAACAACTTGTGAGTGAATCCGCAGGCTTATTATAGCAGATAGGTAGAAGTTATTATTTTTATGAATGTACTAGCTTTTGAAACGCGTTTTTCCACGTTAGGTATCTATCATTTAAAAAATTATATCATTTATATTGAACTACCCTATGCATTGATGAAAAATAATAAAATCGATGCAGTAGTTTTCTACTTTATCGTGAACGACAGAGAGAGAGACAGACATTTCGGACGGCTTTGTTTTATGTACTAATTGTGATGTGTAATAGTTTTGAATGCTCGCAAAATTCCATCTTGTTTTCAAAAGGGGAAGCCAGACCATAATATTGACGATTGCAGTATAATAGTGACTCATTCCTACGCCAAAGGGGTGTGAGCATGACTATTAACTTCAGAATTATTCTTATTCAAATGAAGTTTAACAAGATTCATAAATTATAAGCTTGGACAGGGAGCGTCTTCGGAGAACTGGCAAAAACTTGAATTGCTTTTACGTTTTTAGAGTGCGACATTAAAATGGTTAGTTTAATGAAGATTTTTAAAGTAATAAAATTTTGCATTTATATTAAAGCGATAGTTATTTTCTTAATGAAATTTTATTTTATCTCTTTTACTGAATATAGAACAGGACATTCAAACAACCAACAAAAAATTCCATTTTATAATAACAGCAGTGTAAGAAACAAAATGGTGTTTTAACGTGTATATTTCAATTATTAATTATTCGTCTTGTATGATTAATTATGTATAACCCTTATTAAAGTATCTTATCATTTTTTACTTAACGTTATAAAAAAATGGATAGGATAATTAAAATCAATTTAAAATTGAATAATACGTCACTGTCATATAAAATTTGTTTTGTAACAGCTTTAAACTAAGTAAAAAGATATAATAATTATAAGATGTCCTGAATTATCCTCTATTTAATTAATAACAATTTAATCATTTAATCATAAATGCGTAGCTTCTAAAACGGCGGTAAATAAATGGCGCCCACTCGTGTCATGTGTCATCTGTCAAACGATAAAAGGGTCATGTCACTTGACTTCCTGTAGTTTGAGCGCAGATAATATAATATTATCTTTTAGTAAGAAAATGTATTCTATGTTGTGTTTTTCTGTGAGGAGCAGTGATGTCACAAGTGATGTGATAGGATCTCATGTACCTTTAAGCCCCTATATTCACTTAACTATATGAAAAAAGATAGGAAGAGATAGGTTTTTATATTGTACAACTCCCAGAAGATTAGAAGAGAAAGCTTTTTCTGTTGCACAACTCCCATGGATGACTTTCTGCTATGACGATAAAAACTCTGAATATATTTCTCTTATAACTGACTAAATTTTGGACTAATCTTAATGTATTTAAAAGATAAAATAAACAATCGCTTCGTAAATAATAATTATTGTACCTATGCGTAATGAGATTTGGACACAGACATTATTAAGTCAAGCAATTGATAATATTAATTGTGAAAGAATTAACAATAATATGAAAAATATTTTTAATGCAACTAACTACATATTTATTTAAATTTGAACTTAATACTATGCAGTGAGTATGGTTTGTCTACCGTCTATCGATGCTAGACTATGAAGTCAGTAGTTTGCGAGTGAATACAAATTATTGAAGTAAAAACGATAGGCACGATAGAGCCTTAGAGCTATCTCTACCTATGTATATTTTACGTGATTTGAATTTTATCATTCATTCATCAGGGTAATTTTAAAAGAATACAGTAGAAGTACTTATATAAAATAAAAAATCGACTCGAAACATTATGCGTAAAATAAGATAAAGTGCATAAAAATCGATAGTACAGTGACCTACACCAACACATGCAATTTCAAAATCACCCTTTGCACACACACACACAAATTGCGTAGCGGGAGGTGATGGGGACAAAATATTGATTCTACCCCAAATTAAGGGGCCACTCTCACTCGCTTAATATTATAAGTCGTAAAAATATAATAACGGTACTTGTGTTCTCTTCTTAGTGTTTTGATCTTGTATTTTTGCAACGATGTGCGAAATGCGGAATAAAATATTAGGTACGTTTGCGGTTTGTGTATTTTTGACGCGTGTTAGTGAAAGCTCTTGATATGTTTTTAACCGACTTCAAAAAAAAGGAGGAGGTTGTCAATTCGGCCGGTAGGTATGTTTTTTTATGTATGTACACCGATTACTCCGAGGTTTCTGAACCGATATTCTTTTTTTGTTCGATGCGGGATAGTGTCGAATTGGTCCCATAAAATATTTATTCGGATAGGCCCAGTAGTTTTTATTTTATGAGCATTTTTGTCTGTATTTGTAAATGTTGCAAGCGCAAATTTGAAGTCAGTTGTTTTTATCAATTGCAGTATCACTTGTCGTTTTAATTTAGTGGCTAGGAAACGCATTTACAAATTAACACATAAATATTTAAAATGATAAATTGTAAAAAATGCTTGGGTACTAATAATATCTAATGCGCATACGTGGAGGGTGAAAAAATATATAAAAATCGGTTTCAATAGGTATAACAAAACGCTCTTATCTATGAAATATAATGGACAGGCGTCGAATTTATAGTATCTAGTCCCTGATACAGTATTTTAATCTCCTTGTAATAGTTTATAAGATGAATAGGCGTTAGGGGATCGCGCCGCCCACTGTGCGATATCACGCTTATTATACTAGTTGCGACCCGCGGTGTGCCCCGCTTGGTATTCGCATAAAAATATTTTTAAGCCATTTCCTAAAAAAGTCATTAATTAATATTATAATACTATCAATGAATATTCATCTCAATGAATATTTTAGACTAGCGGTCCGCCCCGGCTTCGCCCGTGTTACCTACATATTTCGCAATAAAAAGTAGCCTATGTCTTTTCTCGGGTATCAAAATGTCTCCATACCAAATTTCATGCAAATTGGTTCAGTAGTTTAGGCGTGATTGAGTAACAGACAGACAGACAGAGTTACTTTCGCATTTATAATATTAAAGTATGGATTATTTTATGTCATAAATTTAACAGCACCTATCGGACATTTTTGGAACTAATTTCTGCTTTACGTTTGATATTGCATTGGGCCACCATACTCCAGAACGCAGATATAGGCCTATAACTGGGGGTAACAGCTATATAGGTTATCAAATGCTAAACATATTCTTTGCGTGTAAGCAGAAAATCTGTGTTAAGGGCCCTTCAGAGCGAAGAGGGTTCGAATTGTGATGTCTTAACAAATCGCTAACGAGATTTCAGTGGCTGGCAATTACAATGAGACAATCGGACCAGATTGTATTAGAAAACTTTCCGAATGGAAATTCAAATTATTTAAGTAGGAATTTGCGGGATCCATTTCTTTAAGCGATTTTAATCATTTATGTGGGCTGAATAGACTTTTGTTTTGGGGACTTGGAGCTTAATTAATGTAAAGTATTCGTTTCAATGTTATTAAATTGTATCGGTTTATGAGTGGGCGGTGCTGGGTTTTATATATTCAATAATAAGAATGGCTCAAAATACGGAAATTAAACGAGGAGAGATATTTTTTTTTATTTACAAAAGAAATATTTAAGATTATCATAACATGATAAATTAATTAAAAAAGGCGTCGCCACGTCAGAAAACGGCGCCTGTTTCACATCAAAAATAAGCCATATTTTTTTTTAAATTATGAAACATTCAAATGTCAAACGTCAGAGCGATTCGCGCCAAAAAATTCTGTGCACAGATAATACAGCTGCAATATGACGGTATAGCACGGCGTCCGCGTCGTGTGTTCTTGTTATTTGGTCTGCTGCGTCCACACGATCGGTTAATTGGAAGTCTGTTACAATACGACACTTTAATACAACTGAACATTTGCATACAGTATGAACGTATTAAATAAATTATTATTTGAGATTAGTTGTTTTCATTTATTGTATACAGATATTAGGTATTTACCTATTTATTTTGGTATCCTCTTTTAATAATAATAGATTTTTCATGTGAATGTACAAGATAATTGAATCTGATTTTAATGAGAATTAGGAATGTGCTCAAACCAAACATGGAAACATTCATCAAGTTATAGGCTAGTCTATATTATTAATTCCTCGAATAATAATTTAATTAAATAAATACAAGAAAACCTTATCCGATAATAAACAATTCAAAGGTGAACTTGTGATATCCACAACGAATTTATTCGTAGTATATTCATAAGCATTTGCTTTAGAAACATAACATTATTTATTCAAAGTGTCCATATCAAACGGCTCATAGTCTTCAAAAATGTAGTCACAAATATAAAATTCAGATCTTCAAAGAGCTTAGTGCTATTTTCATAGCAATGCTTTGTTTATGGAAATGCGCGATACAATGACAATACTGCTTTAATATTTATATTCTTTTATAATATGTTTTTTGCGAAATGCGTTTTTGATAAAGCTTTTCATTTTTATAGAATGTACTAGATACGTCTTAGAGTGCATAGTATTTTGGAAATTTAGATTATGCCTCTTCACTTTTTTTTAATTGTTGATAGGGAAGCGCTTGATCACAATCTCGCCTGCCCCCCTAGCCAAGTGGCTTTCTGTTAGCGTAGCGTTCAATAGAATAGACTACGAATGTATGAGATACGTAAGCTGTAGATACGTGAACGCTACGCTAACAGAAAGCCACTTGGCTAGGGGGGCTGATGTAGCTAAGATGTGGTCTAAGATGGTATGCGCTTCCCTAACAGGTACCCATAGAGTTGATTGCATGGCATCAGTAGTGAAATAGGTATTAATATTGCCACTATCTACTAAAATTAATCATGAAAATGCGTAAGGTTTTTTTTTTCACTTGACCAAATCCTTGAAACTTATTCAATGTTAGGACTTTAATAAAATGTCCGAGATTTCACATACAATATTTATGTTCAAAGCATTCCATACTGCATTTCTAGATCGCAAACAATAAGGTTATATCTTATTGTATTTCCTAGTTCACGGCGGACTGAAATAGGAATTAAATTGAATAAAGTTTGTCGTCTTTCAAATGCACTGGCATCCAGAACGACTTTTGTTTGGAGTGTTAATAAAAACAAAAGAATGCTTAGAACTTTCTGGATTCTTTCTGTAGCGCGGGAGGATGGTAAAAATGAATTGAGAAACAAGCTCATATGAATAGTTTTCAGTTTTAAAACTATTGTTTTAAAGTTTTTTTTTATCTTAAATAGAAAAATTCGTTTCATTATTTTCTGTTTTTAATAAGTTAGTTGATATTCATAGATACATATCATACTAATATTATAAATGTGAAAGTATATCTTTCCTAACAAACTTTTGCATCGTTGCGATAAATTCGCATGTTTGTTACTACGAAAACTACTGAACGGATTTGGATGAAACTGTTCCTACAGTAATATAGGTTATGCATCAGCATAGCAAATGAGCTATAGAAAAACTTGATCTTGCACTGCTAGTAACTGAAAAAGTTGGTGTAATGCCGGTCACATTAACTCGAATTCGCAAACCTAAGCATAGTTCAGCATTTGCAAATATTTTCTCTACAGGTACATGAACGCAAATATTCGTACGTTGTGACGTACAACTACTCAAAAGAATATTATGGGTGGAAAAGGTATATATTCGAAAAATTATACGTTTATTTATAAAATTTATAAAATAATGATTCAATTAGAATCATTATTTTGTAAAATGTAGAGCTGAAATGAATATTAAAAACATTTTATGCTCAGTAATGTTAATCCTTATTTAATTAAAAGTCTTCAGCGGGTCAACTCTTCCTAGAAATTGTGACAGAAATTGACCTCATCTGACTCTATAACAAGTATCGTAATGTATATTTTATTTTAATATATATTTGTAGTAAATATATTTTCTCTATAACATAGTTAAAAATAAGAAAGCTGTGTGTAAGCTTTATTTGCCAACAAAAACGAAATTTGCCACAAAGATAGATTCAAGATACAAGGTAGGTAATTTTATTACAAGGTGCGTGAAATCAAATCTACTATAAATTTGATTTCACTCACGGAGTCATAGCCGTTTACATTTTACAATATGTATAGTCATTCAATATTTTAACCCTTGATTTAAACACAAAGTTTTTCTTCAGTGTGATAACGATTCGAAACATAATCTAATTGTATATTATAAAGGCGAAAGTTTGTAAGGATGTATGGATGTATGGATGTTTGTTACTCTTTCACGTAAAAACTACTGAACCGATTACAATGAAATTTAGCACACATATAGAGGGTAACTTGGATTAACACATAGGATAGTTTTTATCCCGGAAATCCCACGGGAACTATGCGGGTTTTCCTTTGCAAACGCGGGCGAAGCCGCGGGCGGAAATCTAGTAATAAATAATAATAGTTTAAAAAAACTAAAAAACACGCTTTTTATAGAAAACCGAACTAAAAAATAGAAAATTTTTCAAATTAGTGTATTGTCATCGGTCCTCAATAAATCTACAAAGTTTGAACGAAATCTGGCCGTTTAAAGTGGGTCAAAATCGCGCCCAAAGAAGTCGGTTACAAACATACAAACATACAAAGTGAAGCTAATATAAAGCGCGTAAAAATAAAAGTTTACTTTCCTTTTTCGTACATATTGTATATACTTCAGTTCAAATCTTTTTAACTGAAACTTAATTTATACAAGTTTAAACGGTATCATTCTCAAGGTATACAATATACATGAAACATTACGTAAACTGGAACTCCAAGAAACACGATTAAGGTAAGGAATAACGAAGGAAGGAAACAGTGATTCAAAAGTAGGAAAGTCACTTATAAATTCTGATAGCGTTGCCTTTGACAAATGAATTTATAAAAGATCTTTTGTTCTATGTTTTATTGCGTTTAATTCGTTGATTGTCAAACGAAATCTGATTGTTATAAACGGTTTAAATGTGAATTTATAAGAATTTAACTGTAATTTATTTTAGCTTGAACTCCTTCTGATTATTGTTGAGATAACTGAAAAGTTTGCACAAGGCCTTTTCTTTTTAATTTCCTATTATTGTATAAGGATTCGTTTTTATTAATTCGCTTAGCGTACGATTGATTTTGACTCTTTGAGGACAAACGTAGAAACTCAACCATGCGTAAACAAAAAGAATATCTTCACATTGTAATAATGAGTATTGAGCATAAGAATCATTGGTTCGTGTATTTATCGTTAATTAGTAAACGAATGTTTGTGTGAATTGTTAAATATGATCTTTGCTCATATGATATTATATTCTCAATAGAAGTTATTAGGTAGGTACTTAGTTACATAACATTTCAAATTTTTGGATGTTTATTTTTATCAATAAATAAATGAAATTGATATAAATAAATCTTAGAGCATTAGCAAAATTTCTTAATTAAATCTAACTAACCAACTTAATTATTGCATATTATGATACTTTCTCCAGTTTTGGGGCTAATACTAAAAGGATATGAAAATATAAAAACGTGTGTCACTCGGGGACTGCCGCGGTAAAGCTATTGCATGCTATGCCTTCAAGCCACACCTCCGCCCGTCGGAGTGGGGAGCGTGAGGTTTTTTCGTTACGGAATTTCTCGATTCGGTCCCCGCGCTCAAGGCCCGCGATTGAAGCTATGCAATAGCTTAATATTATACAGAATATTTTCTTTTGTCCGTAGATCCCACCCCTATATGATGACATGACATAGTGACGAGCGTTATTACTGTATGTTTATGAATTCTTTTCGTCCATTTCTTTTGTGAAATCTTGTAGTCATAATTATTATACTACCTACCTATATCATATCATATGAAAAGTTCTTAAATAATTATTAATAAATCCCTTTAAAAAACCGATTAAAATTCCGAATTTATAAATGTATACATTTTTTTTGGTTCTACAAATTTTTTAGGTTCTAATTTTCTACGGCGACCATCATACAAACTTTCAACTTTACTTTTTTAGCTAAGTATACAAATCACAAATTCATTTTACAAGTACTGAATATTTCTGTTTCCATTTATGTTACTCAGCTCTAAGCCCAAGGTCCGTAGCTGTTATGTAAATATAACGTTACAGTCTAGTAAACAAACTTTGTGTGAATGCGATTGCCATGAAGGGACCTAACTAACACGTTTATAATGGCCCTTTTGTTGTTTATTACAGTACTGTATACAGTAGAATAATATTTATTTTGTATGGTAGTAAAATTTTGTATTTTTATCTGTTTTTTATGCAAATTTTTTAAGATTTGATGTTAGTTTTCATTTCTTCTTTTTCGTTTCATTTGTTAGTTCTCTTTATTATTTTCTCAAATTATAGATAAACTTATCATTTAAATATTTATAAGTTAGTTTAAATAAAAAGACGAAAAATTTACCTTTATCGCTAATAACAACTAGTTATTACCATTAGTATATAAAAAGTAATTATCATACCACTAAAAGAAAAAGCAAACTCTAACATTGAAAAGGATCTAGTTCAGCTTTTACCCAAAATCAGGGTGGATCTTGTTTACAGCTTTGCTCTATCACAATACAGAACTATTCGTGTCATACACAATGTTTGTAAGACTGCTCTACCAAAATGCTACTAGAAAACAGGACAATCATTAAACAGCTCTACAATTTTGCTCTACTTCCATAAAATTTAACGTGAAATAACCGCTACGGATTATTCGAGGATTGCTCTATCATAATACAACGGGAACAGATTAAATGTAGAACGCGTAGAGGCTCTACAATCTATCACAATGACAAAAGGCTTTAAATTCACACGCCGATTAATATCAACTGTACGATTTTTACTACAATGACAAGAGTTCGTTTTACGACTCTACTGGATAATATTATGCTCTATGACTGTGACTACTAAATCGGACCATATCTTTTTAATCTACATTGTTGAGAGAATAGTTATTTGTAGAGTGTATTAATTTACTTTACAACTGTTACATAAATTATGATAAGCCTGAATTTGTTCCAGTGCAAAGGTCTCCTGTAAAGGATTAAGCTATAATCCACCACGCTGGTCAAGTGCGGGTTGGCATATCATTTTAAACAGTGGTATTTTATTTTACAATATGGCATTTCCTCAAGATATTTTCTTAATAGATTGAGGAATCTGGAAATTTTTAAGCTATTGCATAGCTTCTATCGCGGGCCTTGAGCGCGGGGACCGAATCGAGAAATTCCGTAACGAAAAAACCTCACGCTCCCCACTCCGACGCGCGGAAGTGTGGCTTGAAGGCATAGCATGCAATAGCTTTACAGCGGCAGTCCCCGAGTGCCACACGTCGTTTTTTTATTTCAGTAAAAGGCCTTAAACACATAATATGACACAAAATAGTTTTATTATAAGTTACAGGGTGAAGAGAAATATCCATAATGTGTAATTTTGATTTTTTTACAAATATTAAGTACATTCGAAATATGTTGAATTCAAATGTTTAACAAAAACAATGAGTGCTTAAATGAAAAAAAAATCAACATTTAACACAATAATTACACGCCTAACATAGATAGCAGTGACAACCTAACGCGTGTAAGTATCGATTAAAATGTAAGGCCGGTTGCAGAGCTTCACCGACCATCAGTGCGTACGTCAGTCGCGCTTGTCATATGTATGGAAATTCATAAAACCGTTCATAGCTAGACCGACCATACGCACGCGTATTGTCATGCGCATTAGTGACATAGTCATACAATTGTTGATGCGTATCGTCAGGACTGACGGTACGCACTGACGGTCGGTCAAGCTCTGCAACCAGCCCAAGAAGCTTATATCTTAAACACCCAGCCTAACATGTTGATTATTATCTGTCTGACACACACACAAACTTGTCAGTATACGCAAGTATTATAAAAAAGGCGTAAGAAATAAATACCACCGTAGTTTGGAACATGTAATAATTTACTTAAAATGTTACTTTTGAATTTAAAGTTCTCATTAAATATTTTATTAATGTGCATTGTTGAATTACCTATAGATGGATTAGCATACTTTTTCATTTCAAAATAAATTAGATATCAGCTTTTCAATAAACAGCATTATGCAATCAAAGAAAAGTCAGTTTATTTTATAGCTCTATTGATGCAAGTTTTTCCAACCATCTTAATAACCCTCCAAGTATGACCGGACGACATTCATCTAAAATCAAATCAGATTTAATAAACTGAAAATTCCATTAGAAATTCTCTTTATATATATACAAACCAGTAAATTTCAGCTATGACTGAAGAAAAATATACAAAAGCCTCCAATTTCCTCATTTTTCATTCGTTTCAAACGCACGGAGTTTCACAATAAATAATAAAAGAGGGAAAATATTTACACAGGAAGCCGCCAGATAAACCCAAAATACACTAGTAATAAATTCAACAACAAAAATTTATAGGAATTTATAAAACATTCACCTAAAAAGCTTTTAAAAATAATCACTTAAAAGTTAATCTGTAAAAAGTTTTATTGAGTTTCTTTCTCGTCACTTGAGGAAGCTTTATTTTCAAACCAAAACTCAACACAAACTTCCTTTATGCCCCGAAATTTAATTAAGATCGGATCAGACTTACTATGTCCTAGGTATTCAAGATGTTTGTATTAAGGCATTCTCCGGTACCCTTATCTACCCTAGATATAGTACAAAACTAATAAATCTACAGGGATCCGAAATGTAAGCGACATTTTCAAAGGTGAAGTTATTTTATATGAAAATTTTTATTTCAAACTAGCGGTCCGCCCCGGCTTCGCCCGTGGTACATGTTTACGTTTTCTCTCCATAAGAACCATCCTCTTAGTTCAAGGAAAATAATAAAAAAAAGAATTATCGAAATCGGTTCAGCCGTTCTCGAGTTATGCGCTTACCGAAGATGCAATGCTCTACAAAACATTGTAAATTATATAAAAGTTTTTCTGTTCCCTGTTGTAAAATCGTCGAAACATACGGATAATTAGGTAATAATTATTCAATAAAAAAATGAACCGAAAACGAATAGAGACACCTACACAACCTACATAACAAGCGAACTGCCTAATTTAGATATGTAAAATTTCATTGGAAAAACAAACATTTTGTGATACCTACAATAGAATACACCTACATAAAAATGTATCAATTACCCAAAATAAATATAGGTACCTATCGGGAATATTCATGAAATATTGTATTATTTTAACTCATTCTATACACAATGCCAGTAATTAATTATTACTCGCATAAACTGTTTTTAACAGCCATATTGTACAATACTATAGTTTCTAGGTTCTAAATAGTTAAATACCTGCTTCCTGAATGCAAGCCGATCTAGGTAGTTGGGTACACAAAAGAAGATTTCCCTTACAATATACCTATTCTAGAGTTCATATTATAGCCTCTAGTCGGCTCAGAGAACTAAGCTGAAGCTTTTCTTCGATGTAATAAGAAATAAATAGCTCGAGCAAAAATATATCTGTAGCATCACCTTATAACATGGACAAAACCTCATAAAACATTACATCTTACCTTTAGGTAATTGTATATTCGTATAATTAAGGTAGATTTGATTAGGTTTGACCTACCATCCCCTTTTTACAATTATTGCTTGTTATTATTTAGAAAAAGGATGGGTTTGTTTAAAATATCACACAAGAATAAACTGAGAAGTTAGATCAAATAGGTATACAAAAATCATTACTAAGGCAACACAAACACTTCTAAAATCTAGAATACGGAAATTAATTTAGCTACTATTATGTATTCTGTGTTCTAAATTTCTTTTAAACTATAATACAACACAAATACTCTCCAAACTCTACTTTTCTACCGAAAAGTGTCTCTATCATCAACCTGACTCTACCAAGAGTCTACTAATGTAGATAAAGCAATTAAATAAAAAAAAATAAGCACAAAAACTCAGGTCTAATCTAAGACCTAAATAATCCAGTTTTAAGACGCTAAAATATTGAATAAACATATCGCATTGCAGTCACTTACGTAAGTTTTCAAAACGCGCGATCACGCAAACAAACACTGCAGAATATCCTTACAAATAATTGTAACTATAACATACACTTAATAGTTGAACGGAAAATTCAGATAGCTAAATTGTGAACACGAATTACGATATTGCACTAGTTTGGAAAAGATCGCAGTGCAAATTGCCTGCTAGCGACGCGACCTCCCTCTACGACGGTTCGTGGTGAACTAAATTATGTGAAACTGAGGGGTTTCCAGACTAGGGGTGAATAGGGTGTACAAACTGAATGGAATGGCCGACGTGAGGGTGGCCGTGCATATGATTTTATAGGAATTGTTTTTATATATCCCGTTTATTGAGAACGATAGACGATAGATTTTGGACCTGTGTCCAGTCCTAAAACTAGTGTTGCAATTGTCAATACAAATAAAGCAGAATTAAAAGTTCTACAAAACATTTAATGCATAGTTTATCATTTAAAATAGTACCTACATAGTCTATGCTAAGTAATGTTATAAAGAGATGACATATTTTTGACTCTACCTCTATGTAGAGTTTACAATTGCTAACCCGGGTTGTACCTATAGGCTATAAGGCTATAATAATATCAGTATTTAAACAATGTTTCTTCATTGAGTACCTAACATAATATGTAAGCTATTTTCATGTTTTTACAAGCTATTCTTGACCGAATTTGAGAAAATATCGAACTCTATGGTAAACTCTATGTATGTTTTTATTTTGTCTCTCAAACCCCGCACGCATGGTCACAGCTGTAAATTTAGTTTTCACTGCCGTTGTTTCCGTAATGAACGACTTAGCAATATTAAGTTTAAACAAAGTTAGCACATAAGTGTCCACTGAATACGGGCTTCAGTTTTATGTAGAAAGTTACGTCTGGAAAAAAGAAAAATGCTTCATTTTCAGGTTAGGTTAGTGAGATTGCTAATTAACTTTTAATTTTATAGAAAATCTCTGAAAGTTTTGTTCAAAATTTAATAGATGACCTCAGAGATAAGGTATCTAAATATTAAGGTACTACTGTCCTATAGTAATCTGTTATGTTAGTATATTATGATATGATATATAATTAATACATTTTATATATTACTAGGTTTCCACCCGCGGCTTCGCCCGCGCAGTCAAAGAAAAACCCGCATATTTCCCGTTCCCGTGGGATTTCCGGGATTGCGTCATTTTCCCGGGATAAAAAGTAGCCTATGTCCTTTCTCGGGTTTCAAAATATCCCCATACCAAATTTCATGAAAATTGGTTCAGTAGTTTAGGCGTGATTGAGTAACAGACAGACAGACAGAGTTACTTTCGCATTTATAATATTAGTATGGATTATAGGCTATAGAGTATAGACTATAGATTCCTATAATAGTACGAAAGTACGAAGCACGAAATATTAAAATGTTTATAGTCTTACTGAACATTGTACAATAGACATTATATTATATTAATAGGTAGGTACTTATCTATATAAAATATATTTGAGCGCTTTATTTTAAATTGAAACAGCAGCACTTACCTACCATACGTACATATCAATAATGGTGTAAGCTCATGGAAGAATTGTATTCCCACCCCCTAATGGGATAGGGATCAACGTGGGATTTTAGGATATAGATCGATTTAGATATTCTTCAAATACGGGCTCTTATAGTGTTATACCTAGGTATTTAAATAAACGAATTTACGATAAGCGACGACATACGATCCATTGGTAACTAAAATAATGACAAGGCACATACCTACTGCCTGAAATAACTTGGAAGTGGATAATATATTAGATGTAACTTGAACTAATTTTTGAAGTTATACTTCTTTTGGCGCGATTGAGAAAAATGATGAGAGTGAATTTTTATGATGCGCGCGCACACCGACACCTAAATTTAACAGCATGAAGTTAGTTCTAGGTGGTATGAAAATTGATAACTATGTTCAAGTTGTATATTCTAGTATTTTTTTTCCATACGCCAAAGAAATACCTACCTATAACTTCTAAGTTCTAACGCGTGTACATAAGTACACACACTCATTTTTTTCTCATTTATTCTTCATAACATTAATTTCACTTCTTGATTCCGTTTATTACATAAGTACCTACTTACCTATAATATGCTTTAAAAAAAAACAATTATATCGTTCTTTATCAAGAAACGTATTTCAAGTAACTAGGTATTAATAGGTAGGTATGTACTGAAACTAAAATTGTTTGTAAAGTTCTCAAGTCTATGAGCAAATGTAACCACTTGTTATCTCTTGTTACACTATAAGTGTTTACGGACGTCTAGTTACACACATAAGTAATTTCCTAAAATAAGCCCTCTCTAAACAGATCTTCATTTTTCCATAAAACATTACGTCACTAGTTACGTGCGTACTCAATCACGAACAAAACAAATTCATGCAATACTAATGAGTGGAGAGGGAGCGTCCCTCTGAATGCTGGCACCCTCAATTCGTTGAACGCAGACAGGAGCTAAAGAATTTCATCATAAACACGGAAAACTCGAAACTCTCCTCTGAGTAATCACTTCTTGCCGACTTTCTCAAAATAGGTATTGTTTATTATCCTATATTGATTAGTTAGACTTAAAATAGGTACCTAATTGCGTGTGAGGATTTTTTATTACTTACCACGTAAAAAAGACGAATGTCGAAGAAGTGTGTTGCAAACTTAGATCATTATAAATAATAATACCTACACATTTAGTTTGTATACGTCTTTATACGGTTAACAATTATTATTTTATAAGGTATAAAATTATAGGCAATAAATATGTACATAAAATAATAAAAATTGTTTGAAACAACCACAACATAATTTAAATTTCCGTATTTACTTTTGCGCCATCTATCGATGACTTTACACAACGTAGTAATTTGAAAATTTATTCAGAACAGTTTGCTTCATTACAAGGCTCACTGCAGATTGTAGTACCACTTGTAAAAAATAGGTGGCGGAATAATCAAAATTAATTTATCGCTAACGTTCAAGGCTCACTGCAGATTGTAGTACCACTTGTAAAAAATAGGTGGCGTAATAATCAAATGTCTTTCTTTATTTTTTTTCTGCAAATAGAAATAATTGGTTTTGATGATAAAAGGAAGATTTTCTAGTATAATTTTCATAGTGGTTTCTGAAGTAGACGAAACTTGACTTATCATAAAGACAATATTATGTTTCAATGAATTGATTAATTAATAAATTAAATTAGAACTAAAACTGGCAAAAAATGATGCTAACAAGAGTATCATATTCAGGTGAGTTTTTATCTTAGAAGCCGTTATTAATTTTACGTCTTTTTTAGGTGGTTTTTAAACCTACTTATAAATAAACTGATGATCAAAAGTAAGTACCTATAATACCTATACCTTGACCTATACGCAATATGGATTTCTGAAATACATATTATGATAACTAATCTATAACTTATAAGTAAGGTAATAATAATTAATAGCTCTGTAATATATACTCTTATATTAAATAGTTTAAGTAGTAATATATTATAAGAAACCGTATTTATATTACTTTACTCTTTGCCGTATATGGGCAATTTCGCGAAAATATGTCCCGGTTACAAAATGGATTCAAATAAAAAAATTGTTTTAAAAAAATATTAAAAATATGCAGATTGATTCCTATAACATTATAATGTGTTATATTAACAACAATAGTTGCAAACATTTACTAATTCCAGAGAAAATGAGATCTATTTGGTGCAAGGCAGGGATTCCGGCATCCATTTTGTAACTTTTTTGAAACTAAGTTTCAAAATAATGCATAATCCTTGTTTACTAATTTTTATTTATTATGAAAGTAACAACATTAAATTTCCCACAACCATTTTTTTTTTCAGTAAACACATTATTATTTATACTTTTAAGCTAGAAATATATCCACTTTGTAACTTTTAGGTACATCAGCCTTTTTACTTTTTGCGTAGATTGGTAATAAATATTTTTTTAAGATTATAATCATAATGAAGTAGATATTTATATATTTATTGTACTTAAACTGCAAAAATCAAGGCTAGTACCTCGTAAAATAATTAAATTATTTATTATTATTCATAACTTAAACATGAGACAGTTACAAAATAGAAATAATCAGTTACAAAATGGAAGTTATCAAGCTTAGTTCACAAGTTGCAATCTTACAATCAAGTTTCATATCAGTGGCGCAGCGGTTAACAGCAGCTCTGCCCTGAAAACGGAAGGTCGTGGGTTTGATTCCCGCCAGGATCAAATAAGAAAAATATTATTTTTCCTAAATTGGCCTCGGTCTAGTTAGTGGTGGTAGGCTCTGTAAGGGGCCTCAACTTCCCCTCTAATAACAGCTAGATTAATGCCAAGGGTGAGCTCGTAATACGTAAGTAAAAATAAAACTAATTTATTTAGTTAATTGTATATTTCAAAAGTAAAATTATTAAACTGACATGCTCTATTCAAAACATATAACACAAATATGATTTTGCTTTTTTTTTCGCCACTGCTTCCTTTTTTCTGCAGCCTTTTCTTCTTCTGTAAAATTTGAATCTTTTTGGTCTTCCGTTTGATTCTCTCTAGATTTTTTTCTTATTTCTTCTTTTTTTTCAGGGTTGTCTTTTAATCTTTCCCTATAGCGTCGTTGCTTCTCAGCATTGGTCAGAGGCATTTTCCCCTAAAAAATAATATGAATACAATAATCTTTTCAAATAATGCAAAATCATTTTTTTTTATAATTTCGCCATCCCCATACAAAATAAAATGGTGATTTGAGAAATTTGTATGGGGATGACAAAATATATATTTTTTTATTTATTTGTTTTTTTATAAAAATTTCAAGCAGTCAAAAATCGATGTAGTGATTTTGAATATTAAAAGATATCTTCAATGCTATTTTTCAGCTTATTAGTGAGTGTTAAAATATAATTTTTAATTTAAGTCATATTTACGTATGAGACCATTGAGAACTCGTCCTTATATTTCCACTTTGTAACTGCGACGTTCCACATATACGTAACCAAACAAAATGGAAGTAACGGTTTAAAGATTTCCTAGATACAATTGTTTGTTTTTCACACAATTCCCATCAATCACTAAAATATATGCACTTAATTCAATTTATAAGGGTATAAGTAACGAAAATTGTAACTTTTAGGAATAATGAACATACTTACCACGAAAAATCCCAGTTACAAGTCGGAGCGAAATTTTTGCACGGTAACGCTTTAGAAGTTTCGACACGACTGACTGCGACTGACGGTTCGAGTTTTCTATGACAACCTCTTCAAAATGGTGGATTCAATAGAAATGTTGCCATTTATGTGAAAAAAATACATATTTAGTAGTTTTTATCTTTATTTTAGAGTATATAACGGTTACAAAACGGAATTCCGCACATGGTCGAAATCGTAGGACACGATTTAATTGATAAAAATACTAATAATTACTATAAAAGGACGTAAATTTAACGTTTTATAATCATAGCTCTCACCCTTTGTGATTTATTTATACCTTTACTTGAATAATACTGCTTCACATTGGTAAATAAAATGAACATTTATACAGACTGGTTGCTGTGGGACACGTCAAAATTGGGTGCCTCAAAATTAAATTTTCTTCATATCTTTAATAATAAATGGATTGGCAAGCTGTTTGTTTGTGTCTTATAAAGAAATTATAATAGCAATGTAATAAAATCCACTTCCTGATATAAAATGTTGTTAGTTTTGATGAAATATAAATGACAACCCATAGGACACTCGAAAATCAGTGTGGACATATTTTAACGAAATTGCCCATATAATCAAGCTGCACGCTGATTATAGTGAATTTGCAGTGATTATTAGGCCTAACAATCAATGTCAATACGTCAGTGTCAAAAGTTTAGTAACCTATTTCAAAGAGTATTATAATATAATAGGGTAACCTATTTATTCCTATTTCCGTGATCCGTCTCCAAGTTTTAATTCCATAAAAAATAATTAAAATCCTTTAATTACAAGTAACACAGAGCAAGTAATTAAATCTCTAAAGCCTATTAAAAGTATTTACATTCGCGTTATAATAAAGCTAATCATCTCACGTAGTGATATACATAATACCGTGTATAAGTTTATTTGTTTTAAACTATTTGCGTCCAGATAAATAATTGTGTGAATTCACGGTTTCTAAGAGATCACAATGTCTGACGGTGAGGACAGTGATGCTGGCTGGGTGTTCTACAAGGATAGGCCAGACTGGAGCGATGTCAAGCCAGTGCCTGAAGACGATGGACCAACTCCTGTAGTTGTTATTGCACATTCAGAGAAATGTAAGTTATGATTAAGTATGTCAATAGGGAATGTGACCAAGTGGCTTTAATCATGTACCTATGTAATTAAATCTTATTGTAACATTAAACATTGTGTTTCAATGTTTGAATGATGAATTTAGGTACCTATGTTAGTTGGAAATTTAACCAACATATTATGTACCTAGTATTATGTTTGTTTTATTTAAGTATTATAAACTAGAGATAAGTTTTTAAGGTTTTTTATTCAAAAATATTTAGTACTAGCTGTGCCCGCGACTTCGTCCGCGTGGAATAGTGACTGCATAGTAGTTACTACTTAACACACAATTATTGAGTAAACACGTCTTGAAACACGTACTATCATATACAACTAAATTATAAGTAGGTACTTACAGATTATTATGTAACAGTTAAGAAATAAAATAAATAATAACACAAAAGAACTGTTAGTAAAATTTATTACTAAACTGAGCTATAAAACTTAGGTACAGAAGAGTTCAAAATTTCCAGGATGTGGCTATTCTCCCGCTCCCATATCCTTCTACTTTCACAGACTTTCAACTTTTCCCTTTCACCCCTAGTAAGTAAATGGCAGAACCGATTTTGATCTTAACCATGTCTAATCATACCTATATAATATGTACATGTATCCTGTCGTTTGGTACTCCATTTGGATTATTTATCCCCACTATCACCCATAAGGTGCCCTATATGTAATAAACAGATTAAGTATTAACCGATTTTGATAAAACATGACTAATTGTAATTCACACGTCATTTGATATGCCGCTTGAGTATATTATTTGACCACATTCGATTATTTATTCCCACTTTAACCCCTATAATATCAAATAAATGGATGAACCGATTTTGATAAAATTTGACTTATTGTTTCTGACAGGTCGTCTTTTTTCATTTGATATATCACTTGGGTATAACAGACAGCATTCGTTTTTTTCATTCCCACTTTTACCCCTCTATATTATAGTAAATGGATGAACCGATTTTGATAAAATTTGACTTATTGTTTCCGACAGGTCGTCTTTTTTCATTTGATATATCACTTGGGTATAACAGACAACATTCGTTTTTTCATTCCCACTTTTACCCCTCTATATTATAATAAATGGATAAACCGATTTTGATAAAATTTGACTAATTGTTTCTGACATGTCGTCTAGCGCTATTTTCATTTGATATATCACTTGGGTATAACCGACAACATTCGTTTTTTTCATTTTCACTTACCCCTATATATAATAAACAACTAATGTAGGCAACAAAAAAAAAACGCATCTAATTCGTATTACCCGTTAGCGAGCTACGGTGCTACGGTGGCACAGACAGACATGTAAACACACATAGCGGACATAACACCCCTCTTTTTGCGTCGGGGGTTAAAAATATAATACCTACGACATAATTTCAAAGACTTTTTATATAGAAAATTTACCTAGAAGTAACCATAATGCTATTTGTGCAGGTTTTAGACTTATGAGCAACAATAACTTTAGCGTATAATTTACGTAATAAAGTAATTCATGTATAGAATGCCTTAGTAAATGTTCGCTGTGATTACTTAAATGGTCATAACTTTTTTATTTATGAACCGATTGACACGAAATAAACACTAAGGCCCAGTTTCACCAATATTTTCTAAATCAGAGATTTATTAATCGAGCTTCAAAATAAACATGTATTTTAACATCGTTGTCAACTTTACAGGTTCCACGAAGGAAATTTTAAAGACCATTAACAAATCGACCTTTAACTGAACGACTCACGAATCATTCATTCGTATTTTAAACCGCCCGAAACAAAATGTCATAGTTGACAATGCCATAGTTTCGCACGTTGGGGCTATTTGTTCTAGTTGTATAATAACTGTCATGTTTGGTAATTCGACTAAATTGAAATGTTCTAATACAGTCAAGAAGCTTATATCTAATACACTGGAGATTGCACTATGACCATTAACTTGTAACAAGAAAATATGACCTAGAATGACGTCAGTCATGTTTTTTGTCTCTTTCTGTTGAGTGACCACGTTGGTTTGTAAATTCAGGATTTTTCAAAATAGAAAAAACTAAAAATCATGGTCTATAAATAATAACGACATAGGTATATTTTTAACAGTATTTATATTATAATATTATGGTCATACTTTATAGGTACATACAATTTTAATTAGTATAGAATGATAGTTTTAAATAACTTTTGGCTACAAAGCTTGGATATGAACCGATATATAGCATTAACATCCTTTGTAAATAGAGGAAAGTTGTGTTTTGCATCAGATGCTGTTTACCAAATTGTAAGCTACTCAGATCTTCTTTTTAAACGCGTTGCTTCGACGGGTCAATTTCAAGCCAAAATCATCAAAGAAAAACTGTTTATAGCGGCCTTGCACAAATTTCAGCTAACTTTACAAAGTTTATTTTTCAAAAGATATTTTTTTCTGGGTCGTAATCCTCAGTAATCTTGATGGGCACATATATTTCTTTTTATTTTACTTTTTGGAAAGCTGAAATACGTAAAACAAAAAATATAAGGTAAGTTAAAAAAGTATAAATTTCAATGTAAAAACGAACAATCTTATAAATACATGTGAGTGCAATACCGATGTCGTGTGTTGTTTCATTACTAGTAACAATCTTTAAAATGGTGTTCTAAATTTTCATCATAATATTGTTATTACAATATATTCTCCTCGCTATCCATAAAAACTCGTCATCATGGTTACCTTACTTGTTAAATTTGTTTATTGAAAACTTGTTGAAAAATGATAAAGTATTGGGGAAATAACAAATTTAACATGACTGCTTACTAAAATGATGCTTAATTAGACAATTTTTGCCATTGAAATGATTCTAAACAGGTCAATGCTGGAGTATTGAGGAATATTGTAAATAACGTAAATATACACTTGCCTGTGAAATTCTATGCCAGAATTTGGTGTCCAAACACTTCTGCAATTTTGCACAATACAATGCATTCTTTATATTCGGAAAATATTCATTAAATAAGCAACAATATTAACTTAAATATTCGAATCGACGCAATTTTTTTGACACACATGCCATATTGACAAAGTGAGAGTTGCTACAATTTTATTATGGTGACTACCCATAAGCAGGGAGTATCGCTTTTTAATAATTGGTTCAGATACTTATTTTATTTAGCATAAATAATAATTGTCTCATCCAACAATGCTTCTGAATGACGTTTTTGGCAATTTATCAACAAACTCATGTACAAAAACTAACCTTTTGCACAGAATATTACAGCATACATAGTAGCTTTGGGAAAACTTCGTATTAACAGTGGCAATACCAAGTTAGGTGTGAAAGTGATAAAAAACATGAACTGGGCAATATTTTCTTGTTACACGTCAATGTTCATACCGAAATCTCCAGTGTATTAGATATAAGCTTCTTGAATACAGTATAAAATTTAATAATCATGTAGTAACTTTTACGTTTACTGGTTTATAATATTATGTCAAACGATTTGGTCGTTACCATGGTTACAAATGTTTGATGTTATTTGGAGATTGTTTTGTTGTGATTTTTCTTGTGTTATTTTAAATTTATTTTGAGTTGAATAAAAACAATAACGTTGAAGAAAAATCGCGCTTCAATTTCACTTGGTAGAAGGTAAACTGGATCTGGTTGAAATTACGAAAAAAAATGCGGAGTCCGAAGGAAAGTGGAGAGATCTCATACCAGAAGAACAATTATTAAAACAAGAAAAATAAAGACAAAGATAAAATAAAGCAGCAAGATACATTTAAAGTAAATTAATAGAAAATTCTTGTTTGTAATAAGCTTGTATCTAGTTGTTATAACCTATTTATTGAATGATGTTGATAGGTACAATAAAAATGTTTTATAAAAACACAAGTTTTATTTATTTAGGTAACATGAAAAATTACATATTTGATATTTCTATAACAATAACACATTTAAATTAAATTAGGATCATCATCATCAATACTTCCAAAACCGATTGTTTTGATAAACGAAATCTTGTACTAAAATCAACATCATAATATTTTTCGAAACAATGACGACGTCTTTATAAATTCTGGGCCGTCGCGGTCGCACTATATAATCCAAATTATACAAATCATCCAACACATCTTCATTTTCAAAAATAAAATAGTATGCAGAGTCCATCTTGACAGCAAAAAAACCTCAAATCATTTTTTCTAATCGCTTGTTAAAAATTTAAAGAGCCTCTATGCCAGTAATTAAATATAATGCCGTGTTAAGGAAACTAAACCTCGATTAGGTCATGGTGGGACACTCCCTTACATTGATGTCCCGTTAAAAGAGTTAACAGCGTGTTAAACTAACTAACAGAGCTTGGTGAAACTGGGCCTAAATGTTAAATGAAGCTTACCACAATATATTAGTGAAAACCGCATCTAAATCGGATAAGCCGTTTCTGAGATTAGCGTGCACGAACATACAGACAAACAGACAAACCGACAAACAGACAAACAGACAAAAATTTTTTTAACTACAGTTTTGGGTTCAGGATCGATTTAATAATAACACCTGCTATTTTTTTTTTAAATATTTTCATTGTACAGACATCACTTTTCTACAATTTTATTATATGTATTGATGATGATATTTTATAATATACCTTAAAACATTTTATTAATCATGAATAATTATCAAAAGGAAGTTTTAAAGAACAAGGACACTTATTAATAAGTATGTTAGGTTTTTTATTTTTTATGTAAATATCCAAGGCCATCAATTAAATTACAATATACTTAATGATGTTTGTTTACAGTTGAAGATGTGTATGATTACTTCAGAGCAGTTCTACAAACAGATGAGAAGTCGCAAAGGGCTCTGGAGCTAACAAAAGATGCCGTAGAATTGAATCCTGCTAACTATACAGTGTGGCAATATAGGTAAAAATTAATATTGTTAAATGTTAATGCTGACCTATGTAACTTCTGTACTCAAAATGCATATTTCTAGCTTTTGCATTAATACTCCAATGAATGTTGGTTATAGCTTGATTTTATAAATAGCCTTCTAGCTGCCCGAAAGAAAAAAAACCCCTACAGTTCCTATTCCTATAGGATTTCCAGCATAAAATCTGTCCTATTTCCTTTTGTAGGTCTCATTTTTTCACGTTTGTGCCAAATTATATTGAAATTGGTTAATATCACATTATTCATATTATGTTATTATTAATTGAAGCTACAAGCAGAAGTTCAATTACGACATTTTAAAATTTCTAACTATTAAATTCTATTGCAATCTTATGATCAAAAATTCTTAAGATCACTACACATGAATATAAATTCAGAATAAATTATAGTTCCCTAAACAAATTATTTATTCATGATAGTAACAGTTAAAACATATACTCTTATCTTTATTAGCCATATAACTCTAATAGTTACCAACAATGTTATCTAAATTACTATAAGTATATTTATATATTACTAGCGGTCCGCCCCGGCTTCGCCCTTGGTACATATTAACGTTTTCTCTACATAAGAACTATCCTCGTACTTCAAGGAATATAATAAAAAAAGAATTATCGAAATTGGTTCAGCCGTTCTCGAGTTATGCGCTTACCAACACATTTTGGGATTCATTTTTATATTATAGATTTAAAAGCAGAAAACTGATAATAATTGTATACAATTTTGTTTCAAAATCAATTTAAAAAGTACCTACTAAATTTCCAAAAATTCTTTCATTACATGAATGCGGATAATAATATTTCTTTTAACCAATGTGTACAGTGTAATTAGTTTAGATTACATCTTATAGTTTTATATATAGTTGCGTATAATAAATATTACGGACAAAACCACATGGAAAAACTTGCTTCCTTCATTTCCAAGTTTTCCTTTAGGTGTAGATTTTTGTAAAAAAAGAAGTTTATTATATGCATTCCAAATTATTATCAAATTGGTGCTGTGAAATTTATATAAAACCGTTTGTGCCGAACCTGATGTGATTCGATTCTACTCTTCAATATACTTAGTATTAGATAAGATGAAGTCATGTGAAATATGCAGGATATTCATCTTAAAATTGTGCAAGATAATATTTATATGTTGTTTTTAAATTTTTCAGGCGAGATCTATTAAAAGCGCTGGGAACAGATCTTAGATCAGAATTGGACTATGTTGAATATGTGATCAAACATTCGCCCAAGAATTATCAAGTAAGTTAGTTAATCATTTGTAAATTTTGTTGAAATATTAATTAGATATTTAATTATTTTTAAATATACACAGAAGTATTAAAATTTTATTACTTATATATTTTCATTGTATCAAGAATTTAAACTTAAAAAAATATAACCTCGCAGAACCACTAAGTATTTCTCAATATTGAATACACTAAGGTCATGCATTTTTAAATCTACACTTTATTGTGTTTAAAAAAAAAAATTGGTATACAAAAGGTAATTGAAATCTAAACCAGCACAAGGCGGCCTTATCATTTAAGTGCAATCTCTCCCAAAAAATATATTTTAATATTTCTTATTTAATTTTTTCAGGTATGGCATCACAGGCGAGTGCTAGTGGAATGGTTGCAAGATCCATCGATGGAATTGGATTTAACCGGCGATGCGCTCGCGCAGGACCCGAAGAATTATCACGCGTGGCAACACAGGCAATGGGCTATGAAGACCTTTGGGTAATATTTAAATCAATTTTAAATACTTACAACCTGACGTTTTGCATACTTTTCAAGCAAGCTGTTGCACTTTATTTGATCACAGGAGATTGAGTATTACACCTGACAGTAGCAAACAGTAATGGTTTGGTAAAGTAATTGAGAGAATGAGATATTTAAGAATGAATGAGATTTTTTAAATTGATTTGAACTTTATTCCATATTCTTATATTCTTCTTCTTCTATATATCTTCTTCATATTCGTCTCTTGAAACCTGACTTAATTTTATAATGGTTTATTAACTATGTTTTTTTACGTACTTAAATTTAATCTCAATAAATCTACATTCCAGATTGTTCGACACAGAAATGGCGTTCGTAGACAAACTTATAACCGATGACGTCCGCAACAACTCAGCGTGGAACCAACGTTACTTCGTCATGAACAACCACCAAGGCTGGTCCGATCTCAACGTTCAAAGAGAAATCTGCTATACATTGGAAAAAATTAAATTCGTCAAAAACAACGAAAGCGCCTGGAATTACCTCAGAGGAGTACTATTACATGATAAAAGAGGAATTAATGGAAACGCGGTCGTGACGTCATTCTGTGAGGAATTATATAAGAACAGATGCAGGTCGCCATATTTATTGGCATTTATCATAGATGCAAGTGAAGAAGCCATTAAAAAACAAGAAACTAATTGTTTTCATAATGCAGAAAGGGCTATAGAAATGTGTGACGCGTTGGCGAATAAATATGATAAAATACGGTCGAAGTATTGGAATTATTTGAGTGATAAGTTCCATAAGTATAAGGAACAGAATGTGCAGGCTAATGGTGCGAATAATGTGGAGCATTAAATTATGAAGCTATCTCTTTCTATTGTGAAGAAATGGTGTTTGCTAGAGTGAGATAGATTGCCTATTCTCTTGTGAAAGTGATTTGGTATCCTTTTCACTCTAATGGATATGTCTGCGTGATGGAAAGAGATAACGGTATTCAATATGCGAATTTTGCGGCTTACCTTTTTAATATAGATAGAGAAAATTATATAAATGTTTTGGTGTATGTGCTTTGCTATAAGTTCGTTTCGATTGGATTTTTTTAACTATACATTTTTATTATGATGTAAAATATAGAAATAAAAAATACAGTATTTTGGACTCTACCTAAGTAACAACACCTAAATTTTCTATTAACTTATATGACGTGGAATCTAGTCAAAAGGCTACTGGAAAAATTAACTTTTCAATTTATAGCATCAATCTATACATTAAAGTATTCCTATCTGTTTAATATTTTTATAATTGTGACTATTATAAACACACTAAGATTTTTCTATATTTGTCTCTATTTATAATAAACAATATCAGATTGTTGTCCATTGCGTACAAACTACAAATATAGTTATTATCTTGTCTTTGCACCTTGCATCATTTTTATACGTGTACATGTAAAAATCCAACACTGACCATGGAAATAAATCTCTTTTATGTTATTTGGGATCTTTGATTTTATAAAAATAGCATTGCTTCTTGTAGAAGTATTATATTAAATTATAGGATACTAGCGGTCCGCCCCGGCTTCGCCCGTGGTACATATTTCGCAATAAAAGGTAGCCTAATGTCCACTCTCGGGTATCAAAATATATCCATACCAAATTTCATGCAAATTGGTTCAGTAGTTTAGGCGTGATTGAGTACCAGACAGAGTTTCGCATTTATTGTATTAAGTATGGATATTTCATTTCAAATTATCTTGGCAGAAATGTTTACTAATATAAAAATTGCAGTTTTATTTATATTTAATAAAATGCTTATAATGTTATGAAGTCAGATATATGTATATATTGTGTATATTGTATTTTAAAAATAAAATTACACATTAGATTATACTAGGTTCATACATCAATCCAAAAGAGTATTCGAGTAGTGTTCAAATTTACTAATAGTTTATATTAATCTGTATCCTCAATATTATCTGCCCTGTTAACTTCTGTTCTTTTATTTGACATACCAAGGTTCATATGCACATCATCTTGTACAGCTTTAGCAACGACTTCGCAGTTACAATCATTTCTATCCTTTAAAATGCCCAATAAACTAGAATTTGATGGTTTTGACTCTGTTATATTGAGTTTGCGTTTCTTTTCCTTGCCTTTCTTTAGTTTTGATACAGTAGGCTTGCTATCGGTAAGAGATACTGATAGGAGCTTTACAACGTCTGGACATTTCTTGCACTTGCATGTTGGGCAGTCGCATAGAGGCTATAAGAAGAGAAAAACTTTATTATCTTTGAAATAATAGTAAAAAATGCGTTGCTAGTTAATATAGAGTGTATTTAAGCTTATCAAGACTTATTCTAATTGCTTTATTCTTTGAAATTATTGGTCCCTAAAGACTAACTACATTTGTTTTGCGGCTGTTAAATCTGGGTACTTAATGTTTGCAATGCTTGAAGATTGTAAAGGAACTTGTAAATTCTGGTAAGTATCTAATTTTATAACCTATAAATTTATCAAAATTCATATACATACCTAATAAGGGATAGTTTTTTATAGGCAAAAAAGCGTTCATTGTAAATTGTAGGTAATGCTGAGTATGTCTGCCACAATAATACAAAACAGGCAGACGATGAGAGGATTTCAAATTTAAATATGCAATTGTGTTATGTTTTATATACGAACCTACCTATTGTGTTGCTCTATAAATATAGATGCTCCATAATACTAATTTGTATACATATTTGTCTTTTATTTGGATAACAATTCACGTCATTATTCACCTTGGATGAGGTACCACCGACCGCTTTTCCCTTGGCTTTTTTCATAACTGTTTGTTTATTTGATCAGATGCTTTTGAAAATGTAATTTATTTTCCATTTTCAGATGTGAAACTAACTAATTGCATTTTAGTCAGATATTTATTTTAAGAAAATTAAACATCTCTATTTTTAACTTTACGTTAATTTTTTATTTTTAAATTTGGCGGGAGGCTGTCATGTCTGCATGTCAAAATATTATAACGAAATTAAAAAGAAATTACACAGGAGATAAATTCCAGTAGATTATATAAATTATGTATTAGTAGCACAGATTAGTAGTTATTGCCTACCTACTTATTGAGTACCTAATAACTACCATTTTTAACTACATGTGTTTTTATTTATTTAGGTACCATAATACAGGGATTTGTCATTTTTATTTAAATTTATTTTGCATCTTATAAACAAGAAAAACGGAAAAAGGATTAGAAAAATCAAGGAAAAATCTAATATTAAGTAAATAATTAGGTAAATAACTAGCGTTAATAACTAATAGGTTTTATACGTTTTTAATTTAATTTAATTAAATGTTTTAGCCTGTACTCTGAATTGTCATTTTTCAGTAAAAATTTTCAAAGAATTTTAAGTAAGTATAATAAAATTTCCAAGAACTAGGCACAGCCAAGGCAAGGCAGGCCACGAAAAGCTAATGAAATACCCAGGTAAATTATGGTAAAATAATATTATAATAAAAAGTCCAGTAATGGATCCGTTTTACTTCACACCCTAATCCCAGAACTAGAATATCAAAATACTTCAAAATGTTGAAGACATCATTCGGAAATGCCACTGGCGACGAAATAATATTAACAAAACTGAAGCGACAACTAGCCAATTTATCTTGTAAATGTAAAATATGTGATAAATACAACTCGACGACAGCTCAAGAAGATACTTTTATTGAGAATAAGGGAAATAAAGGAGAAGAAAACGTGCAAATAGAAGACAATAAAATTGTAGAGTCATATCGAAAAGAAACATGCCCTGGATGTTTTGTAGCTTATAACTTGTTACGGAATAATAATAAAACGTTTAAAGATCAAGATACAGAAACCAATGCAATTATGTTTTCTTCAGATAAGTGTGTACAGAAATCTATTAAAGGTATCCAAAAGACCACATCGATGTCCCTAATGACTTCTAATATGAATTCAGATTCTGATATATCATCTCAGGAACGAAAGATTTGTAAGCGGAATGTTGAAAAAGTTACTTTCAGCAATGATAAGCCGAAAATCTATGATCCAGTAGCATATGCCAACTGCCTCTGCTTAGAAAACTTTATTGACTCTATAAGACCACCATTAAATTATTGACCTGTTTTAAAATATAGATGCATCGTATTTTATCTCCATATTTCATTTGAATAATCTGATTTTATAACTTGTCTTATTTTATAAATGAAACAAAATGTATAATAACACAAACTTTTATTATAAAAGTAATAATTATTTTGCAGCATAATGTTTGATAAATCTCGCTGAGGGATCTGAAACTTTTACCCATTTAGGCATCCAATAGTACGGCGTGAAGTTGTGTTGTCCAGGAAATGATTTTTCAAAAATGTACCTATAGTACTTTGACTCGTCTGTTGTGGGTTGTACACCTGCGTATTTCTGATCACCTGCAGGCTGCCTCTCTGCTACAATTTCCGATATTGTTGTAAACAAAGACTTTTTAACTGATGCGACACCATCGCTAAATGCCTCTTTATGTCTCCATAGTATTGAATCTGGTAAAAGACCACTTGAAGCAAAACTGCTCCTTAGAAGATGCTTTTCCACGCTATCCTGTGGTTGTCTCAACTTTGGGTCTAAACTTAAGTAATGACTAGTGAATTGTATATCCAAAAATGGCACACGTAGTTCTAAACTGAAGGCGCTAGTTGTTCGATCAGCTCTTAGCCCATCGTATAGATAAATATCTGACAGTAGTCGTATACTTTCTTCGTGGCCATCCTTTTCGGTGGGAGCATCTCTAAAGTAAATATAACCTTGTGCAAGTTCATCAGCACCTTCTCCACTAAAGATTACTGTAGTGTCAGTTTTCTCCTTGATATACTTTGATAACAGATACATAGGTAAGCTAGCTCGAATGGTAGTTATATCATATGATTCTAAATGGTAAATAACGTTATCCAGTGCTTGTCTGACATCGTTTTCGTCAAAAAGAACTTCATGATGCTCTGTACCGAGATAATCAGCAACTGATCTGGCAGCGATTAGATCTGGCGAATCTCCCATACCTATTGCAAATGTTTGTATTTTGTACGGTAGCTTGTGCTCTTTGGCAAGTTTTACTACCAAAGCGGTAATTAATGACGAATCCAAACCTCCACTTAACAAGCAACCGATTCGTCTCTCAGACATCAGACGCTTCTTACACGCCGCTTCCAGTAACGCAGCTGTTTTTTCGTACATGTTAAGTTTCTCTAAATCACTTTCAGCAACGAAAGGTGTAAATGTAGGCGGTGTGCCTGGTTGGAAGTATTTTTCAGCGTAGTTAAGTTTCACCTTGTTGTTCTCACAGATATCCCATTCTTCGAAATGACCAGGCGGGAATTGTCCTAGTGTGGATTTCTCTGAAGCTTTTTGCTTCAACCCGATAAGGCCTTTAGCTTCTGAACAAATAGCCATCACACCGTTCTCATCGTCGCTCATTTTATACAGCGGACGAACACCATACGGATCTCTGGCAATAAATACTTTCCTAACATCACCGTCGACGAGGCAGAAGGAGAATACGCCGTCCAACTTTCGGACAGTTTCAGCGATTCCAAAGTTCTTATAGCAGTGGATGATGGCTTCTACATCGCAGTTGGTTTCGTATGGGAATTGGAATTCATCGCGTAGTCGGTTGCAGTTGTATATCTCACCGTTGCAAATGAGAGTTACTCTTGGGTAGCGATGGAGCCGCATCGGTTGCATGCCATGGAGCCCGTCGACAATGGCTAGCCTCTGAAAACCGAGTATTGCCAGCTGTTCTCTCGAGTCCTGTTCGATTCTCCAGGCGTCTGGACCTCGGTGAACGATTGCACTGAAGCATTTGATGCAGGTTGGTGACAGACCACCATCCACGCCGAATGTCGCCCAGATTCCACACATTTTTCTGTAAGGAGAAAAAAATATATTAATTACTTAGTTACTTAACTAATTTTTTTTTTTCTTGGAGAACGAAGGGTTAGTACTTTGCCTAGTAAATTTTTAGTACCTAATTATTAGACATAACATACATTGTGTTAATGTTAAATAACATAAAAAATATACTTCATGGATTAGGCACTGTCATAGGGCACTGTTACTGGTACCGGGAATTGATACTCTACATAAGCTCTACATATTATGATTAATCAGTAGGTACGATATAAAGCATTAAATTAATTTAATTCAAATACCTAACACTGTACAAGTCGACCAAGCTAAGTTTGCACCTCGTTGGAATGCGGCGCCCCGCTTCCCCGCTCACTCTCCCAAAATCTAACAAACTAACAAAATAAAATCTAACAAACATTTGTTTACTTTTTTCAAGTCATAGCGTATCCTTTTTTGCAGACCGTATGTAAGCGTCAGTGTGACGTAATCGACGCGAGGTGCAGACTTATTAGCTTGGTCGAGTTGTAGGTGTGATTAAAGAATACCGTTAAGAAATTTTATAAAAGTAATATTATGTTTAAAATACTTCACAGTTCGTATAATAACAAAAAAAAAATGAAACAATAACACTAAACAACTTCTATTTTTTTTATAAAAATCATTAATTTCTTACCTCAGCAACTTTCAGTTATAAACCGTATGTTGCTGACACGTTTTTATTTATTTATATCAAACAAACGCTTCACACAACACACGCCTACCACGTTTCGATTTTTACTGACAGATCGCGATTCGCGATTTGCCGCCTGCCGGCAAACGAGCCTACAATGTCAAATTATATGAATCGAAAATCATGATACGGCCGCGTGCCTGAAATTATACATAAATACAAGGTAATTTAAAATCTATCTTCTTGTAATAAGGAATCATTTACTTTGTAGAAGTGGACACATTTTGCAGCTGAATTAGAAAGGGACGGATAAAATTTAAACAGGTGATAGAGGGAGACAGGTATTGTTTGGTAAAGTGCTATTTCAGCGTATTATATTGGTAGTGCCATAGTAAAGAAAGATTGCATCATCTCTCCACATACGGTTTGAGCGGGAATCACAATGAAATTGTATTCTTGTTTTGACTTTTGATATTATACACAATATTGAAGTCCAGTTTCCAGTGTCCTAAGAGTTCATGTTAATGATGCACTTTTTAGGTACCTAGGTATGTACTGTTGGTTATTAAGACAATGATCAATTAATATGATTTCGAGTTTCGTTTGAGTTGGGACTTAGTTAAAGAAGTGTTTAACTATACATCCTTCCTCTATGTGTTTAACTTAAGTAGTTAATTAAAAATTACCACTTTTTATTTTCAATTAATTTAATAGTTTGCATAAATATTTAAGACTTAAGTAATTAATACAGGGACACTAAAATTATTTTACATTTTATTATAAGTACTTAGGTTATTTTTTTTTATTATGTAACTAGGTAGGTAATTATCTAATGCAAAATAAATTAATACGCTTAGATTATGGATTGGTGGCGCGGAGACCAATCCTTAATCTAAGTTAATACGTAATAATAGAGTCTATTCAATAGACCATCAAATTCAGAATCAGAATTCGGCGCAAATTATATCAATATTTCGTGTAAGTAGTTAGGTCCCTACTTATTTTTTTAATTGTACCTAATAATCGTGTTTTTAATTATAAATACAAATTAGTGGTTTGATATAAATGTCAAGGTTATGGAACAGCTACCAACATTTTAAAAAGTGAATAGGCTATACCTCTCTGATCAGGCATGCTAACTAAGTGGACCGCATCTGCGCTTAACATCAGGCGAGATCGCGGTCAAATGCCTGAACAGTCTTTGAAAAAAAAAAAAAAAAAAAAAAAAATGCTTACTGTATTTTTTATAATAATATTGTGATTTAATTGACTTCCTTGGTATTTTAAAGACACATATATATCTACTTAATATAAATTGTCCATTAAATTAATAACACTATACACAGTAATATTTAGAGTTCTCTCGAAAAAATATCAATGTTGATCAACATAATCTTTGTGTGAACATTTTGTAAGGCGCCATTTAACATTTTCCATAGACCGACGGATCGTGCTCAGAGCCGCAGCCTGTGAATGCTGGTGTCCCGCAGGGGTGTGTGTTGTCGCCAACGCTATTCCTTCTTCATATCAATGATATGTTGCAAATACGTAATATTCATTGTTATGCTGATGATAGCACTGGCGATGCCACATACTCCGGGCACGCACGAATCTCTCAGGAGCAGGTGGATCAGTATCGGAACGAACTTGTGTCCAACATTGATAATACCCTGGATGCAATCTCCAGTTGGGGACAGAATAACCTTGTGAAGTTCAACCCATCAAAGACACAAGTGTGCGCATTCACCGCCAAAAAGAAGCCGTTCACGTTGACTCCTCGATTCCAAAACACTCTCCTCAAAGCCACGCCGAATATCGGGATTCTCGGTGTCGACATTGCGAGCGACGTGCAGTTCAGGGGTCATTTAGAGGACAAGGCCAAATTGGCTTCTAAGAAACTTGGGGTGCTTGCTAGAGCGAGACAGTATTTCACGCCAGCTCACCGCCTGCAACTCTATAAGGCACAAGTTCGGCCCCATATGGAATACTGTTCTCACCTTTGGGCTGGAGCACCCCAATACCAACTACTTCCTCTTGACCGCCTGCAACGTCGAGCCACACGAATCGTCGGCAAACCCGAGCTAACCGATCGGCTCGATCCATTGGCACTGCGGCGGGACGTTGCATCTCTGTGCGTATTCTACCGCCTGTACAATGGGGAGTGTTCCGAGGAACTTTTTGGCTTAATACCGGCTGCCAAATTCCACAATCGCACTGCACGACACAAGCTCAAGTACCATCCGCACCACCTGGATGAGTGGCTATCAACAACTGTGCGTTTTTCACGGCATTTTCTGCCCCGAACAACAAAATTGTGGAACAGCTTGCCTTCTTCGGTGTTTCCATCTACCTACGATATGGATGTCTTCAAAAAAAGAGCCTACGCGTCCCTCAAAGGCCGGCAAAACAATCGCAAAGTTACCTAACGTTGCAATTGCTATGGGCGGCGGTGATCACCCTCATCAGTACACCGCCCGCTCCTTTGCCGGTTTTAGTATAAAAAAAAAAAAAAAAAAAGACCATGACTATAGTTCCATGCATATGTTATAGTCAAAGTCCGATACACAGTCTCTTCGCGGAAGGACTGGTTTATCCTAGGTTTGGCCAAAGCCATCAGGCAATCCCCGAAATACATTTCAATTTCGCCCTTTGTCTGAAGTATTTTTAGTCAAACCCAGGAGCTCCTAACTTTTCAGTCAAACGTCGAAAGTAAATTATTCTGTTTCGGTTTTGGCCTAGTCAATCCTAGAAGCGACTGCAATCCTCGGTCAAACGTTGATCTGAACATGTTTAAACAGATTCATAATGTCTCTCGCGGACCGCGGTGTTCCGACCGATTGTTTTGTCATTTCATGTTCGTTCATTGAGCGTGAGGGCGTGTAATTGAAGATGAGTGAATCAAACGGAGTTGTTGTTACTAAAAACGTGGATAAAGAAGCTTTAAAAGTCAAGTTTAAAGAGAAAATTTCTAATTTGAATAAAAATAAGTGTTCATTTCACATAAAAAACAAACAGTTGTATGAGCAGATTATCAGTGAGGTAGAGTCCGCTAAAGTAGCTAAAAAGAAAACGTCTTTGCAGTATCGCCGTCTCAAACGCTAATTTTTGATTAATTAAAAATGATTAATTTTTCATTTTAATTACTTAAGAAATTATTAAAACAATAAACATCAAAATTTTAAAAATGTTATTTTTTTATACTTAATCTTATACAAACTAACCTCCGTATATTCCAAAGCATTTATTTATTTATATTATACTTTATTGCACATCGTACAAAAGGCGGGCCTAATGCCACACGGCATTCTCTCAAAGCATCTCAAATATAAAAGTGAAAATCACGTAAGCTGACCAATCAGGTGTCAGAACTGGCAGAGTTAAGCGGTTCTTAAGACTTGAAAGCTGCTTAAATGATAAAATGCTTCCAAATATACGAAGATAAGACACTTCATACCTATATCGGAGTTTGACTCGTCAAACCCCGATTTAATAAAATTGTGTTTTGACGTTTGCCTGACCAAATTAGTCTCTCCCAGGTTTGACGAAATTTGTTTAGTCAAAGGCCGAAAATTTACATTTGTTTGGGCTTTGACTAAGTCATTCAGTCTGACCTGAGGATTGACCAGTCCAATCTAGGAGCGCCGGAGCTTCGGAGTTTGCCTATAACACATAGACCGTACGCTCTGTCCTCTGATGTAGTTATTGTTTGTTCTATCTTCTAATAGATGGCTCTGCTCGCAATTATAATATGATGATTGTTTTATTCAATTGATAATAAGCAAATTTTTGTTTATTTTTTATTTCCATCATTCATTAAAAATGAATAAAAGAGTTTAATAGAATTGCCTAAATAAGTGTTAAATTTTAAATTTCGTAGACTCAAAATTTTCAGATTGCCTTGTTTACGTAGCATATATTAGAGCCTAGAGCCAGCCACATATCTTTCTTCTAATATATAAAAATCAATGCCACTTTTCGTTGTAATTCCATAACTCGAGAACGGCTGAACCGATTTCGATAATTCTTTTTTTATTATATTCCTTGAAGTACGAGGATGGTTCTTATGTAGAGAAAACGTAAACATGTACCACGGGCGAAGCCGGGGCGGACCGCTAGTTATATATATATAGAGATATTTAAGTTAATTACATTTAAACATTCAGCCATAATAAAATATAAAAAACCCCATTTAACTAAATAATGGCAAAAGCATCACGACATTATTTCATTTAATTGCTCATAATATAATCAAATGAATATAATTATTAATATCATACTTAATAGGAAAAAAAAAACAGACAACACAGATTAATATTAAATACCTATTTACTAGGTACTTACATAATAAGTCTCTATTTTCACAGGCCAAAAAAAAACACTAATTTCAAAAATAATAATTTTAATTAATTAGATACCTACCTATATCTTTTAAATACTTCAATAATTACAAGTGTAATAACCCAGACATTTAAACGCAGTGATATAAACAATATGAAATTCACAAAACTAATTTAGTAACTTGCTGTTACTGAATTTAGTAAATTGTTGATAGTTTGACCACAAGCTCAGATGTCATCTTTGAATACAAATAATCTCGGTACCTCGGGATTGTTAACTATTTTAGACATTTAAATTCAAAACAAAATAAGTTCAAACCTATTACTTATTACAATAAAAACACACAAAAAAACACCATTCATTCATACCACAGTCGAGGGAAGAAGAAGGAAGGAGGTAATCAAAACTCGTTGTACCAAAACTGTTTTTGCCAGACGCCAATACTCAGCTAACTCAGTTTATATATATAATCATCTTAATAAATTATTAAACATTAATAGATTAACCTGTAGTGATTTAAAAAAACAAAACAATGAACTGGCTAAAAACACTAAATTATGATGGCACAGAAAAACTCCTTGTTACGTCATGCACTGTGTAATTATTGTTTCTATATTATTTATTTAAATTTTGATCATAATCATACGCTACTAAAATATATTAATTGCTATTAAAATCGTTCACTCACAAACTCGTGCTCATACATAAACTGACAAATCTAAACACACACACATACACACCCACACACGCACACATTCACCCACACACACACGCACACATCGCCCACACACACAATACACAATCACATTACACACACGCACACGAATACACTCCACACTTAACTATTAATATTTTGTTATTTAAACAGTTTATTATTCTGATGTAGATTCCTATTTTAAGTTAAGGAAGAGCGGGTCCTCCTGACACAGGTTTTATATTAAACTTACTAGGAGGGCCCTACTACTCCAAATTGTATTGTATGAAATGAATAATAAAAAGTTTTTCAAAGTTTTTTCAAAGTTTTTATTAGATTCTCTAATTGTTTTTTTAATCTGCATATTAATTCAGTTTGTTTATTATAATATTGTTTAATATTTTTAACCCTACCTACCACTTAGTACTTACCATAGGTACTTGCCAATCATAATATACTTACGTATTACGTACTAGGCTTAGGTACTACCGTACTAGGTATGTGATAGGTAGGTACATAAGATATATTATGACGTAAGTATACCTACGGTACCTGCGGAACGGACTAAAATATGAAAAAGCTGGAAGACACCATTTTTATAACATGCAAATCAAAATTATATTTTCAATCAACGGTCAGAAAAAAATCGAGTAGAAAAACATATTATTTTGAATACCACAATGACACTTGACAAAAATTACACAGCGTAAAATATTTTTTATTTCCTGCCTCAGCGGAATAAAAAGGGTGCTTGTTTGAAATTCGTGTCTGAATATTACAATCTTAATTTCAATGGATGTTGATGATTAGATACTAGATAGGTATTTACATACATACATATTACACATATTGACATAATAATTATGAAGGCTTCAATAGTAAAAATCAATGTGTTGATTAACTCCTGGATTAGGGACATAATCGCGTAGGTACATCAATTACCTATAACCTAGGAAGTAGGATTCGTAAATATCAAAAGATTACTTACCACCAAACTTTTATCATTATAACAAACGAACTTAAAATATTTCTGAGGTTTTAACAAGTTTTCTCGTTAAATTTAATAATGAAAACATTTCAATGAGGGCAAAAGCTTTTGTTTAAATAAAACATCTCAAAGTTTAAGATGGAATTTAATATTTAAATTTTTACCTGAGAAACGAAATAACTTGAGTCATTGCGAATATTAAAAAGGAAAATTTGTAAAAGTACCTAACTCATTCGGATATTTTTTTTCATAATTGAGGAAATGTTGATAAAATCTTTTTATCATGCTTTCAAGCCGGTTTTCAATAAAGCGCTTATTTTGATGTTGTTAAAAGACCCAAAAGACACTTAAAAGTTGTTTATTTATTCCATGGATTTCTCATTATCCAATATAAAAGTGACAAACTTGATAGGATCTGAATTTCTCCGGAAATAAAGAGGTACCTACTTAGACGTAAAAAATAGTTTTTTTGGGCTCGCAGTTTTCTAATTGCAATACCTACTTAACCGACTACCTATTAGGTACGAAACACAATCAAAATACTTATCAACCATTAAACTAAATAGTCGTGAAGTTTTAGGTATTGAAAAGTCAAAGAGTCTGCAAAGAATGCCCTTTGAAATTGCCAGTTGAGTGCCTTTCAAATCGATGCGGGCAGGGAACATTCAGCAGTTTTCTGCACAATGGTCTTTTATTAACAACAGCCGGGTATTGTAGCCTCGATACCGAAGTGAATTAGTGATACACGTGTCCATGCTAAAGGTCATGAAGTAGATATGTGTACTTCTCTTTTTGGTTAGATGTGACCTCTGTAGAGAGTAATAAACCGTTGTATTAGATCCAATTATTACGGCACGAAAGATGCGTAGGTATGAGATATTTACTATCAGGCTGATTAGCTATAAATATACCTACCGCTTTCGGTTTTACGTCATATTCTTATGTATATTTTCTTTTTAATCTTTCTTTCTTCTCCTATACATAGTTTAAGTACATATCTGTATATATTATATGTTTCAGAATCCAAAATTGTAGCTCTCATTTTCAGAAACTAATGTACTTTTACATCATCTTTGTTTATGTGTCTGTTAATCTTGTTTATGTGTCTTTGCTTATGTGTCTTAAGTTCACTGTGAGACGTAGAGGAAACAATTGTTAATGTTACCATAGTACGTCATTAATTTATATATTACACGGGTTTATTTGTTTCTGTAAGATCTTTGAATAAATAAATAAATAAATAAATAATGATTGTATGAAAATTATATGGAATAAGATAATCATTATAATATAGAGAAGCCTAGTTGAAGAGTAAATGTTTGAGTTTGAGTAACAAGAGCAAGTCAAACTTACACAAAGCATTCCATTCTACTATACTGTGATTATTCTTACCGTATAGATTGCAAACTAAACGAAGTGTAGAGCAAATTCGATTACTGCAAGAGACAATGGATTTTGGCCCCGAATTATCCGAATTTTGCATTATATAATACACTAGCTTACCGCCCGCGGCTTCGCCCGCTTTGTCTAAAATCCAATAAATTATATACTAAAAACTTCCTCTTGAATCACTCTATCTATTACAAAAAACCGCATCAAAATCTGTTGCGTAGTTTTTAAGATTTAAGCACACAAAGGGACATAGGGTCAGAGAAAGCGACTTTGTTTTATGCTAGGTATGTACCTAGTGATTATAAACTGATAAGTAGGTAATCTACCGTAGTATGATGGCCGATGGGGAACAGTAGAAAATAAAGAATCTGTTATTATAAATTTTTTATTTGGAAAATATTTACTTAATATAGATCCGAACTATACTTTATGATCCAAAGATACCTATTTGCTTTAAAATGTATCTCTCAGCAGTAAGCATCAACGAAATTGATTTTACTTTACCCACGAGTAAGCTATATCAATAAAAATTATAGGTATAAAAGGGAAGAAAATGCTAAGAATTCTTTAACATTCATAACCTTCTTGGAAGGTTACCTGAAAGTTTACGAATAGGTATTTGATTTTTGCTTTGACGCAATACTGGTAGCACTGATTATAGACTGAATACAATAAAATAAAAAAAGTGTGTACTTATGTACACGCATTAGAAGTTATACTTCTTTGGCGTATGGAAAAAATACTAAAATATACTTAACTTGAACACCTTAGTTATCAATTTTCACACCACCTAGAACTAACTTCATGCTGTTAAATTTAGGTGTCGGTGTGCGCGCGCATCGTAAAAATTCACTCTCTGACTCTCATCATTTTTCTCCATCGCGCCAAAAGAAGTAGGTAGTTATAACTTCAAAAAAGATCTTAAATGTAATTTTTCAATGCTTTTTAAATAAAAGACATTTAAAAAATATAAAAAAAATCTCTAGGTGGGTCTTAGAAATAAAATAGATATTTCTAATAAATAATTTAATAACAATAAATAATAATCAATTAATTATGTTTGTGTTTGGAATGCTCATACATGTTGCGCGTGGTTCCCACTGCGCTTGCGATGCCGAAACCAGTTTTCTGCAAAAATAAATAAATTATATTAAAATCACTTAAATTATACATTTCTTTACAAGCACATTAAATAAAATTTATTACCTAGTATAAAATGCTAATTAGAAATGCCAGTAAAAAGTATTTAATAATTAATATACATATTTAACCCTCCGTGAACCACGTGGATAAAAGTTACGTCCTGCACTACGTGGGGTTTCCTGGACCCAATAATCTTTCCACGTTTTTTTAAGCTAGTATTTATTGTAAATTTGTAATGTGTATATTATTATTATCCCTTGACTATAAGAGGTTATAAATAAAATAAATTTATCAAATATTATATACATTTATTATATCTTTAGGCAATGTTACAGAAATAGTACTTTTTACCAACTAAAATAAGACTATGTTCTATGGGTTAGACTTTAAGAAAAAAAATGAACTATAAGAACTTCTTAATTCTATGCTTTGGAGGCATAACAAAGTAGTAAACAAAAATAAAACAAAAATTACTAAAACTAATTCAAACTCAAACTCAAACTCAAACATTTATTTATTCAATTAGACTACTACTTTTAGTAGCACTTTCGAATCGTCATTTCATAAGTATTTTTAACATTTACCACCGATTCGGAAAGCAGTATCTATGGAGAAGAACCGGCAAGAAACTCCATAGTTGCTCTTTTAGTCTATTTATTGAAATAAACTAATTAGTCTTCTTGAGATCCAAGTTGGTTCAAATCACCACAATTCCATAAGTGCGGATAATATTGCATTTTCATTGATGTGATGAGCCATAATGAGCCCTAGAAACAATTTCAGATTATTTTTAAATAATAAAAAACAAATTAAATAAATATTTATATAAAAAAAGTCGTATTTTATCACACTATACTGCTCACCTTTTAGTAGACGTCCCGAACTACGTGGGGTTTCTGACACCCAGCTGCACTTTGACGGCGTCCGTTCACCACGTCTGCGACGCTACTACTAAACCGCTGTCGCTAAGAGGTCTGGCAACGTCGGAACTCCAGCTAGACGAGGTTTCAAGACTTTCGCACAATGTTTGGAAAAGATACAAAGATTTTTGTATGTCTGGGGTGTATTAAACCCCACATGGTGCACGGAAGGTTAAACATATTGTTATACTATGTAGAAAGAGAACTTGTGCCGGAAAATATTTTGACTGGAACCATCTTGATAAAATGGGCACCGAAAGTTTTACTTACGAGATATTTGCCCCCTTTTTGAATAGCTTTCCAATTTATTCCCGGAGCCGCTTCACTGTATCCCATAAGAGCTGTTAATACCACCATCAGTACGGCAAAAAAATTTATTACTTTCATATTTATATAGAGCTGTTAATGCTTTATAATAATTATTAAATTTTAGTTAATATCACCGTGATTACTATTTCCAGAATGATACATTCGAGAAGATAAAATAAGTATTTAAAGGCATTTGATATATTATTTTCTTATAATGAGTTCGGGATTTTCGTCGCTCGTTATAAAGCCATTAATAACTTTCTCTTCAATTATTCGAAAATACCCAAATTGTAATCAATGCAATTGTGACTAATTAATTGTATGTTTATATTTGATTAAATTGTGTATTTTTCATTTTATTTGATAATTTATTATTTGTCAGTATAAGGTATTGCTAAGAGATAAGTCTTAGGCGCTTAGAAAGATAAGTATTTTGAAAGAAAGAAAGAAAGAAAAGACATTTAATTCAACACACACTTAAAGACAAATAAAAATAAAACAGAAATTAAATAGAAAAACACATTGAAATTACGATATAAAACATGAATGTTAATTAGGTGTGATCCTGTGTGCTGAACAGGGACACCACTCAGGAATTCTGCGGCTTAAGAGCTGCAGCACTGATTTTCAGTGGTTCCCATGTTCCCAAATGACGCCTATTATGGCAGAAAAATATGAATAAATTAAAATAGATACCTATACACATATATACACTACATAAATATCAAAACAAAACAAAATTCATAACTCAAAAGAAATAATAATAATATGATTTATTAATAAATAAGTTAAATATTTATATAAGGATAACAGAAAATAGCAATATAAAATTAGAAAAATTATTAACCAATAACCATACGCTAACGAACCAAGCAACTAATGTTGATTGATTTGCCGATGTAAAATGGATTTCTTAAATTCATTACGGAAGCTTACACTGCATTTATTACGCAATGGTGGAGGCAAATCATTCCAACATTTCGTTGCTCGGTACCGAAAAGCACCCCGGAAAGCCATGGTATGGTGTCGAGGCATAGCTAAGCTAGTCAGTGACGCCCTGGTTCTGTACACAGTGTCAGAATTCCCCAACCATGATAATTTTTCATAGAGGTAAGCGGGTACATTTGACCGTATAACTGCAAACAGCAAAACGGCAAAATGTAATCTTCGACGGTTCTCCATGTTTAAAATCCTCGCATTATTCAGGTAAGGTGTTATATGCGATCGGGGAGGTACATCCCAGCAAAAGCGAGCGCATGCATTTTGAACCCTTTGTATTGCTTTTTTTGAGCGTCCCAGGATTCGATCACCATACATTGCGTCACCATAATTAAACTTGGACAATGCCAAGTTTTTTTTTAACCGTCTTCAATCAAGATTAATTTAATAGTTATCTCAAGATTTTCGCATCTTGGTAGTACCATTTGAATTTATAAGTACACCCATAGAAAAAAGAGCGTGTGTTCCGAGCACACGTGTCAGAACTCAGAAGTGAAACTTCTTTGGCAAGATTCAAAGATAACAAAATCGTCGCCTTACTCTATGACGTGACGGTATTGCCATGCGCCTTTAAATTTTACACTCAATGTGCGTAAAGAAGTTTCATTTCAAAATCTTCTCTTATTCATCCCACTCCAAACATAATATTATGTATATTGTATAATGTCATGGTTCTGACTGAATATGAAGTAATTTATAGATTCAAATTACCTACAAACAAGCCTACAAAGATTACGTGCCTTTGCAACTCTTGCAGTGAAGGTTTTATTTTTTATCAGCAGTGTATATGAAGTGTAAATCCGAGGCTAGATTATAAATACAAAGATACAAATAACGAATTGAAAAATAAAATTCACAGCTAGGCTATGTAATGTGCCGAGTATTTTCATCATTTCAGCGACAAACAATGCTTAAACTGACAATGATCAGTTAATATTTTAAATATTAATAGTGCAAAATATATTAAATATAAAGTGTAATTGAAATTCCTTAAATTTCAGTACCAGGATGTGTATTTTACAACTGAAAACACGCACGAGTTTTTAAAATGTTTCAGATTTTATTGTCATGTTTCCAATACATTTTCAACTGAATTTATTATTATTATTAATATGTATTGAATGAAACTATTTTAACAGTTTATGCGAAAATTTATTGTTTATTTTATTTTTTTGTTGTGAATCCATAATCTATTCTCATAAAAATGAATTTGTAAAAAAAACCTTTATTGTTTTTTAAATTTATGAAAACCCGTTTAAAATCTGCACCCTACCATAACTACTTTTAGAAGAAATCCTAAGGATTTTAATATTAAACATAACATAAATAAATGTAACTAGTATAACTTTAACGACTCTGGAGAAACCTAAAATGCCTAATTGAGAAGATAGCGTGTTATTTAAATAGCACAGTAAGTGTTATTGAGCATCATTCGACATCCGAAACAGTAGTTGAGTTTACCAAAAAAATAGAAAAAATAAATAATAATGAAACTGACAGCTTTAATCATAATGCTAGTCGTGGTTTTAACAGCTCTTATTGGATCCAACGAAGCATCACCTAAGTTTCGTTGGGGACATGTTAAAAAAGGCGGGAGAGGCATTGTAAGTATATTACAAGTTTATAAAAAAATGCTATGTCAATTCTGTAAGCTTGGGAAGCTTACAGAATTGACATAGCATTTTTTTAGTTGAAAATTTGAATGAATTTCTTCGTTTATTAGGTAGTTGAAAAAATATTTCTCACGATATATTTTTTCAACTAATGATAGCACTTTTTAATTCAACGATCTAAGATCTGAAAATAATCTTATTAATTTATGCGACTCTTTTTTACCGCCTCTTTTTCGTTTCACCTTTTAAATAATAGCTAATATAATTTAATGTACCTAATTTTTTTATTTTATTTTATTTTTATTTATTTTATTTTAATTATTTCTATACTAATACATATTATAAAGCTGAAGAGTTTGTGTGTTTGTATGTTTGTTTCTTTGTTTGAACGCGCTAATCTCTGAAACTACTGGTCCGATTTGAAAAATTCTTCGGTGTTAGATAGCCCATTTTTCGAGGAAGGTATGTATCATCACGCTTAGACCAACAGGAGTGGAGCAATGTGGGTGAAACTGCGGGAAACAGCTAGTTAACTCATGAACTACATAACTAACTACTTTCGACACGTGGTTTAATATCTTCTGCATATTAATTTGAGTTTATTGTCATACAACATTTTATTGTTACAGAGCCGTGGTTTGGGAGTGCTATCTGCCTGGGATGCTGCTAACAACTTAATTAATCAGGGATAATAACGTCTTATATAAGTTTTGTTATAAATAAATAAATTTGAAAAATACACTGTTTTATTTTGGTCTACTGAATGCAAAACGGATAAAATTATTATTATCATTAATATTAATGAGGATATCATATTATGTTATTCTAGAATGGAAGCTATATTTAATTTCAGCCAAATTATTTCCGTAGCATTTAATTGCAAGAGCAATAATATTCCCTCCTATTTGAAAATGTTTATAATATTATCTGTCTTTTTATTGGAGAACTAGCTTTCCGCCCGCGGCTTCGCCCGCGTTTTCAAAGAAAACCCGCATAGTTCCCGTTCCCGTTCCCGTGGGATTTCCGGGATAAAACCTATCCTATGTCCTTTCTCGGGTATCAAAATATCTCTATACCAAATTTCATGCAAATTGGTTCAGTAGTTAAGGCGTGATTGAGTAACAGACAGACAGACAGACAGAGTTACTTTCGCATTTATAATATTAGTATGGATTAGGTACATTTTTATGTATTACACGTTTTTTAAATATATTTTTCAAACTAAGTGTTAAATTCCAAAAATGCAGAACATTCTTTTTGATAAATAACTGAAAAATTGAAAAAGAGGGAGACGTCGCTCTTCTACAAACTTTTTATTGGGTTATTTTAAAAGTAAATCTTTGTTTAAAGAAAAATAAGGGAAAGAAAAGGGATTTTCCTATAATTATTAGTTTATTATCCAATTATTATTATTAATATATTTATTAACAAAAATTAATTAATCACGTTTGTGTTTGGAATGCTCGTGCCACATGCTATGCGCGGTTCCCACTGCGCTTGCGACGCCCATCCCAGTTTTCTGAAAATACAATTATATACATTTTTCTGAAATTACAAATAAGGGGTTTAAACTTATAACATAAACACTTAAGAATGGCTGAACCGGTTTCAATGTTATAAAATTATTGGATATGTGTTGGAATTATTGTTATTCACAACATCCACCATTCTTAGTCTGACTATTAAAATTACAATATTTTCAAATGAATTAACTATTACCTACTATTTTGACTCAAAAAGTTGGATGCAACTCCTCATTGAGTCAATTTATTAATAAATTTATTTTAAATTTGAGAATGTACTTACAATAATTTTGCCCCCTTTTTTAACATCTTTCCATTTTATTCCGCGCGCCGCTTCGCTGTATTCCATAAGAGCTGATAATACCACTATCAGTACGAAGAATAAATTTATTACTTTCATATTTATATAGAGTTGTAAATTTATAAAATAAATAGTGTAATATCAGTTGATATCACTGTTGAAACTACTTTCAGAATAATGCATTTCAGAATCTGAAGTATGCATTTATAGTAAAGGAGGCAGGAGTAAATCGACCTTCACCCATCTGATAACCAGATGAGAGTTATTTTTTATGAAATGAGTATTTTTAATCTATAATACACACTTATATAGTTTACCTTGTGTGAGTATTACCTTCATTTTTATCTAAATATATATAAAATACTTTTTACTACCTAGCTATATTTTATCGCTATACGTTCGACTCGGGAAATGTAATAATTGACTCATAAATCAATCTGTGCTCTTCACCGATTTTTAGTATTAATTCCCATAGTGACATGTAAATTGTAAACCCTATTTCAACACAAGTTGAAATAGGGTTTAGGTTTCTAAGTTTTTCTAGATTTAGTTACAGTATTTTTTTTATATCTATCAAATGGGATCGAAGTTAGCAAGAAGAGTTCAAAAGAAGGTGGAAGGCATATAAATAAAAATAAAAATAATATGTTCCTATTTGATCTTGGTACTTGGTATCTTGGATCCTAGGTACTTGGTAACAGAATCGTAAAAGGGTATCTTTGACAAAAAATAGTTTGGTTATCAAGAAAAAAAACATAAACGTTTATTTTACATTTATTTATTAAAATTATACTCATGAATTAATTATGTTTGTGTTTGTGATGCTCGTACATGTTATGCGCAGATCCCACACCGCGTGCGATGCCCAACCCGGTTTTCTGAAAAAGAAAAGTTATTATTTTATCAATAAACTAGCATTCCGACTGTGGCTTCGCCTGCTTTGTCTAAAACCGAATAAATTATTTACTAAAACCTTCCTCTTGAATCACTCTATCTAAAAAACTTTTTCAATGAGGATAATAATAATGAAGTTATTGCTTCTAGTAACTACCTACTTACAATAATTTTACCCCCCTCTTTAATAGATTTCCAATTTATTCCTGGAGCCGCTTCACTGTATCCCATAAGAGCTGTTAACACCACCATCAGCATGACAAAAAAATTTATTACTTTCATATTAATTATATAGAGTTGTTAATGCCAAGTGATATCACTGTGATTACTATTTAAACAATGATAAATTTGATAACATGAAATATGTATTTAAAGTCATTTAATAATTGTATAATGAGTTTGGGATTCTCATCGCTCGTTAAAAAGACGTTAATAATTTTTACTCCCAATTACATGTAAATACTCAAGTAAATAAATAATACTTTTTATTTGTTGTGGTTAGTAATTTTATAAATGAATTAATTGTGAAAATTGGTTCATGAGACATGAATGAAGCCTAAATGCAATCCGGCTGAACAAATTTTCATAGTGTTCACATTAATGGTTTTAAAACATAAATTTATTTCACACACATTTATTGAAATAAACTTTTGTAAATGGACTTCATTTTTTACATTTTTCTTATATTAATTGATGGTTTGCTCTCGAGTCTCGTCATATTTCTTAAACCAGTCAACCCAGTCCAGCTGGACTTAATAAAAGGCTAGGCGTTTGCTTGTTAGTTATATCAATAGGTTTTATTTATTACTGCGTAAAAGCAAATCTCTTTTATATTAGAATTAATAGAACGTTATAAACAATTAAATCGCTTATAAGTATAATATAGTTTTAACGACTCCGAAGATTTGTAAAAGATTGATTAAACGCCTAATTGAAAATTGGGATGAGCTCGTGGTATTTAAATACCACGCCAACTATTGTAGAGCATCATTCGATATCCGAAACAGTTGAGTTTGTATACATTTGTGTTTAAAAAATAAACATGAAACTGACAGCCTTATTCGTGATGATAGTGGTGGTATTAACAGCTCTTATGGGATCCAATGAAGCGGCGCCAAAGTTGAAATGGGGACATATTGCAAAAGGCGCAAAAGGCGTTGTAAGTAGCTTTTTGGAGTTTATAAAATAGTAAAATCTCTAATTTTCATTGTAGTAATAATCGATTTATTTCTTTAGCCAGATAAGTGTTTGACGTAATGCTCGAGGTATCTTTTAGTTTTAACTGCAACAGAGAAGTAATGGATATTAAATTATTTCTTTTTATTCATTTTTATGATTAGATATCTAAACTACTTATATTTAGTTTTGCTCACTTTTTCAATTACTCCTGTACCTGCTTAGTATAATATCGTTTTTCCTACAGCCGTCTAGGAGAAATCTTAACACAGCACTAAGTTCATAATTTTCAGTATATTATCATCGTGCTATTTTTGTTGATACATACATGTCTCTTCATTGTTATATATACACCACAGCGTTTTCATTAACTACATAATATGGATTTTTTTTGTTACAGAGTCGTGGTCTCGGTGTTTTCGACGCTCTTCATGACATTTTCCATGGATAGATAACACAATATATTATGCATAATATATTAAAATTTATTAATTTGTTGTGTCATGACTAAATAAATATAAGTAAAATGAAAAAAATGTGGTTTGTTTTTCATTGTGCCTATGTACCTATATAAAAATTTAAATTAAATATGATTAATTACGTAAGTAGTAATATCGCGACTCACAGGGAACATGTGAAGTCCCATGTCCCCTATACTAGTGGGGTAAGGGGCAGATGCATTATACCTACATCTGTTTCACTGATCGATTTTCTTAAGGGACAAGTAGGCGATCAGCCTTCTGTGTCCTGCCAGACGAGACATTTTTTTTTCTTCGTCTCCACCGGGAATCGAACCCAGGACCCCGCGTGGACTACGCGTTAACCACTACTGTACCAAGGAGGCGGTGACACACAGGGAACATGAGGGAACTTAATTATGAAGATGATTTAGACTAAACGTTTACCTCATACAGATTATATCAAAATGACTTACTTACCTTCCTTTTAAAATTAATGTGATTAAAATATTATCAAACGTAGGTACCTAACACATTTTAATCATGAATACGCACTCACCCACACACACAACTCACCACTCTTTGAGTTACTGTTAAAATATATAAACGATAATAATTATAAACTCGTAATTGGTATACCTAATTAGATTAAGTCAATAAATCTGTAAGCTATGAAGTTAAATAAATAAATTACAATGATTAAGAAAGCTGAAAGGTTTTATTTCATTGAATTGGAACCATTGGAACATTGAAAATGCAGGAGCTCGAACATAGCTCCAACGATTTGAATTTTTTGACAAACGCACACACACACATCTTTACAAACTTTCGCATGTTTATTATTAGTGGGAATCAAGATGAGAATCGATTTCCATTTGGATAGAGTAAAATGACAAAAAAATTCAAAGTAGGTAGAGATAATAATGTAGGTACTTAATAATATGTATAATTATTTATTTATCGTATCTGGCATTATGTTAGCAAGAGCTTCATAATAATTATAATAATCGATTTTCATACTGAATTTCAGCCAAATCGGTTCTTCACAGTTTACTTGCAACGACAGAATATTTTATCCATATATTAATAGATTATCGGTTTTACTATTAAACTTATTAAATTTATTTTCCATAAAACTCATTAACGAACAAAAGGAATGTTTGATTTTCCCTCTAGTTTACAAAAGGGATTGAAGCCACTTACCCATTCGTCACTATAATGGAAAACCCAGCTTATTAATATTGCTAATGCGTAGAAATTTTCTACATATATACTGCGAAATAGCTAAACAGACATCATTCGCAGTTTGGAAGTCGAAGTAATTCAATACACTAAATAATTATTAATTATTAAACATGAAGCTGACAGGTCTGTTTATGTTGATCGTAATGGCGGTGCTCTCACTTTTCGCGCGCTCTGCAGAAAGCGCGCCAAAAGTTAACGTCAACGCTATTAAAAAGGGCGGCCATGTTATTGTGAGTATTATTTATTGAATTAAGCAATAAGCATCCTTTTTTGGAATAAAAAGTAGAGTGCCGATTGATGATTAAAAATAAAATTCTGTAATCATTTATTCATGTGTAAGATTACAATTCTTTGTATTTTTGTTCATTACATGAGTAATGAGTTCACAATGCTGAGTGCATACTTTAGCGTTTAAACAACATCATTGTCAAAGTTTTTGGATAAAAGCTAATGTATTTTTATATTCCCTTTCAGAGAAAAGGCTTTGGAGTACTCAGCGCAGCCGGCACAGCCCATGAGGTGTACCAACATGTTAAAAATAGACATCAATAAAATAATATTATGATCAGAATGTATAGATAATATTACTTAATGTCTAGTTTAATTGTAAGATTTTAAAAATAAGAACCACACGAACCACTATAAGATTTTTGGATAATTATTTTTACCTCAATAAACTTGTTATAAAAACTATGTTTTTCTTTTATTTACAACGTATTCAATAATGTTCATTGTGTAATTTGTGCTACTATTAGACACGTTTATTTTTTTTAGTCAATGATTTTATTTTGCTACCTACGCATTATTTTATATTTTCAACCATATTTACTAACATTTTTTAACAAAAGTTGTCTTCATTTTTTAAACTCCTTTATCACAGATTAAGTAAATTACTACATAACCTTTATGAGTCATATTTATTTTATTTTATTTATTTTCTATCTCAAAACAAAATATGGGTGAACCCAGCTTATTAAGTCATTGCATATGTTACCGGAAATGTATGAAATCAAGGAATTGTATACAAATCCTAGGAAATGTGTACAATTCTGATACCATTTAGGATTTGTATAAAATATTGTTTAATAAACTATTTATTTATTTATTTATTCTTTCTTGTACATTAGGTTTAATCTTATTTTATAATATCTTAATGGATTTAAATGTACAAAAGGCAATTTTTTTTTTTATTTAAATGTAGACTATTTAATGCATAGATAGCCTAGGAAATGTGTACTCTTCCTCAGAATTGTATATAATTCCAATATCGTAGTAGGAAACCTTCCTCTTGAATCGCTCTATCTATTAAAAAAACCGCATCAAAATCCGTTGGGTAGTTTTTAAGATTTAAGCATAAAAAGGACATAGGGAAATAGGGACAGAGAAAGCGACTTTGTTTTATACTATGCAGTGATGATGAGTCCACAATACTAAGTGCATACTTTAGAGTTTAGCGTTTAAACAACATCATTGTCAAAATTTTTGGATAAGAGCTAACGTAATTTTATATTCCCAGTACAAAGTAAATGATTTCTGCAATAAAACACTGTATACCGTACAATAATAATAATATGTTCATATTATCTTACTAATTAACATTTCTTAAATCAAATTATATTCAATCAAATCAAATTTTCATTTGGTAAGTAATCAGTCCCCTTGTCCCGCTGCACTGGGCATCGGCATATTACAAAATGCCGGCCGTTTGTAATACGGCGGATTATACAATCCGACTGCGACATACACAGTACACACCCCTTGTCCCGCGTACCTTCCAATATTTTAGATGTTTTACATTTCCGATAGCTACTTAGGAAATGTATAGATTTCCTAGGCAATGTGTATAAAATAATTTATTTCATACATTTCCGTGCGATTTTAGGAATTACATACATTTCCTAGGAATTTTAAAGAATGACGGATTACATACATTTCCGTTCATCATCATCGTCATCATCAGCCCATATACGTTCCCACTGCTGGGACACGGGCCTCCTATGAGGGTACAGGCCATAATCCACCGCGCTGGCCAAGTGCGTGTTGGCGGATGACACATGTCGTCGAACTTTTTAATTCTTCGACATGTCGGTTTCCTCACGATGTTTTCCTTCACCGTTCGAGCAGTGGTGATGTTACAACATGCGCAGATAAATTGAAAAATCAATTTATTTCCTGCGCGCTCGCCTGGTCTCGAACCCCGGACTTATCGATTCAAAGTCCGAGGTCTCACCACTGAGCCACCACTGCTCTTTTTTTAACACATACACAATAATAGAATATTATTATCGATCTTAATCAGTACAAACGAGTCTCTAAAGCTAATAATAATAACTAATTGTCGTCATAAATTACCCAATGTATTTTAATTACCTACATTAAACACTAGCTGCGCTCCGCGGTTTCACCCGCGTGGCTCCGCATTTGTTGGTCTTAGCGTGATAATATATAGCCAGCCTTCCTCGATAAATGGGCTATCAAACAACGAAATAATTTTTAAAATCAGACCAGTAGTTCTTGAGATTAGCGCGTTCAAACAAACAAACTCTTCAGCTTTATAATATTAAGTATAGATATTATGTACTTGTAAACAAAAACTAAACTTACGTATACCTCTGTGTGTGACTATAATAAGGTAAAAGTTTATCTTATAAAATAAATAAAATAATATAAAAATCGAAAAAATTATCTTTTATTGGCGGGTAAGGCGGGTTTACAGCTCTTATAAGATACACAGAACCACTATCTTAAAATAGTTAAGTACCTACCTACTTACACATACAAGCACAGAATTAATAGGTACCTAGTCTGTAGCTAACGCTATTCAAGGGCGCGAAAAGCCCTACAGGCTACAAATTAGTATGTACCATTTAATTTGATATTTTAATGTTATTTTATAGGACAAGTAAAGACTAAAGAGCAACTTTTATCGTGTAAAATTAAATTTAAGCTTTAACTTTTATGTGATAGTAAATTGACTAAATTCGGTTATTTAGCATGTTTTAGTCTGTAGTCCGTAATAATCATCATATACGTATTATACATATTATTACCTATTACCAAAGATAAAATTTAGTATGGTACTACACATTGCAATACATTGAAGAAACTGCTAAAAATAAAGCTCATAAAAATATTGTCAGTTTTTAATAAATTAAGATAAACGACACTTCGTTTTTCGTTCATAATTCGATAACTATACTACTCCTATATTTTGTTCGTTTATAAATTCGATAACTATACTACTATATTTTCGTTATAAAAGTTCCGACCCCAAAGTCCATGAACTTTATTGAAATAATTCCATAACTACTACCTGACTTCTAAAAGCTTGTAGCACGCGCATGCTTAAGAGTCATAATGGTAGAAAAACTACATCAATATAATAAAACTTATTTGCGTATAAAGTGACACAACAAATCTATACTAATATTATAAAGCTGAAGAGTTTATTTGTTTGTTTGTTTGTTTGAACGCGCTAATCTTGGAAACTACTGGTCCGATTTGAAAAATTCTTTCGGTGTTAGATAGCCCATTTATCGAGGAAGGTTACAGGCTATATATCATCACGCTAAGACCAACAGGAGTGGAGCCACGGGGGTGAAACCGCGCGGAGCAGCTAGTGATACATAACTTTAGAAGGCACAATATTTATTCCAGATATAAATAAACAGGAAATTGTTTCTTATCAAATTTACCCCATCAAATATTATAACAATAAAAACGTTATCCTGTACAAATGTTTCAAAAGGAGAAAACCAAATTATGGTGCTAATGTAAACTACTATGGGGAAACCCATCTTGTTAGTATTGGTAATGCATAACTAATGTAAAATATACAATATATAAACCAGCATTGTAATTTAAAAGTCACTCAGTTCTTGTAAGTCAGAACAGCGACTTCTTTTAGTATATTTATTATTTTAAAAGTTTAAAAAGTAAACATGAAGCTGACAGGTCTGTTTATGTTGATCGTATTGGCGGTGCTCTCACTTTTCGCGCGCTCTGCAGAAAGCGCGCCAAAAGTTAACGTCAACGCTATTAAAAAGGGCGGCCATGTTCTTGTAAGTATAATCTTATATTTATTTTTTAACATTTTTGACGTGACAACGTCTTATAATTCGATAGAGCCGGTTGCACGCACGAAAAAACATGACTCATGCGGCGTTACCTCGCTCTGAGGCGTTCCATGTGGCTTGAAGTGCAAGCGAGAGCGCGGAACGAGCGACAAAGAAGCACAATCGGACGTTGTCACGTTCAACAGCTTCGTCAGTAAACCGACTTTACAGACAACCAATTTTTCTATATTAATATCTTGGTTATTGAATATTATGTTGTATTTAATAAATCTGTGTAAATAATTTTTAAAAAGCGTTCTAATTAAAATATTTTAGTGGACAATGTTAATAGCTGTGGAATTTTTAATTGAATAGATACAATAGAAATATTTATTTATATTATATCCAAATATTCATTAATAATAAACAGCAATAGGTAACGTTTTCAAATTTCATTCAATTTATATTTTTGAAGCACACCCAAAATAATATAATTTTTGTATGTTTTAAATTAAAAAATCAAATTTAAACATTTATTTTTGTTTGAGGTCCGCCTCGGCTTCGCCCGTGGTACATATTCACGTTTTCTCTACATAAGAACCATCCTCGTACTTCAAGGAATATAATAAAAAAGAATTAAAGAAATCGGTTCAGCTGTTCTAAAGTTATGCGCTTACCAACACATTTTGGGATTCATTTTTATATTATAGAAGATGAGTCTGTTGTTATATTACTTATTGTATAATTATTTAGATATACAGAAGAACAAAAAACTTACAATAAATTATTATGCTATTAATAATATTTTATTTTCAGAAAAAGGGATTTGGCGTTCTCGGCGCAGCAGGGACGGCACATGAAGTATACGAACATATAAAAAATAGAAGACATTAAAATCTATAACTAATTAGTAAATAAACCCATTTATGATTTAAGTATTATAATTATTGTCTACAACATTTTTAGTAGGTAGTCGAATTAATCGAGTATTAAATTTTCCTAATTTTTTATTGTTATACCAATAAACGTACAGTATTTTGTAATTATTAAATAATGTAATAAACAATTTAAAACATTGAATTTATGTACTTTTATTTATAAGAAGTGAAACATAAAATATAAGCTGAGGATTTCGCGCGGTTTCACCCCCGTGGCTCCTGTTGGTGGTAGCGTGATGATATATAGCCAATAGCCTTCCTCGATAAATGAGCTATCTATCACAAAAATAATTTTTGAAATCGGACCAGTAGTTCCCGAGATTAGCGCGTTCAAACAAACAAACTCTTCAGCTTTATAATATTTGTATAGATAGAAAGATAATATATAACATCAACAAGATTTAACTATATTATCAATATTTAACGGAAGCGCCATAATTCTTCAAATTACTTAGTTAAACTGCCTATTATTATGTAAAACTAATGACTCCATTTGATTAGGTATTCATTAAATATAATAAAACACGCTATCATTAAAATGCAATTAAAATGAAGTATTATTTTGCCTAAATAATGTTGTAATAGAAACTACGCATATATTGTAGTTAATTTGCATTAATTAACTAAACGACAATATGCTGTTTTATGTTATAATAATTGTTATCAAACGACTAACGTCTACTATCTATAACGTACTATAATCAACTTAGTATTAATCAAGTTATTAAATTGTAAGGCAATATTATGAATTGTATTCATAGTGCCTCAACTTTATGGGAGTAATAAAACAAATACAGATTATTAATAAATGCCTAATAATAATTTGTTAACGAGCTAAATAAATAAATAATAAATAAAAATTCTTTATTCTTTAAGACACGTACATCAAATACGTAAAGCTAAATTCCACATTGTTGTTATTTAAAAGCATACTTAACAATTTATCGCATATAAAAACTATTAAATACTTCAGATAATCTATAATCTAAGTGCGCATAAACAATATTTGTTATATTCTTTATTAATAAAGAATTAATAAACAAATAGTGAACACTCGTTAGTGAGGACACGTAGTTGTGACGTCAACAGCATGATAATGAGAAATGTACCAACTCGGGTGTAGGGGATTTTGGTTCATAAACTTTTGGATATATTGTCATTGTTATCCTTTTGTTATTAGTTAACTGTGTTATCATATTATGTATGTGATCATGGTATTTTTGTTTTTTAGTTATAGTAACAAGAAAAAATTATAATTCAGTACTTTCCGGTAGGTATTTATTGATAATATTTTCCGTAGTTGTCTATTGAATTACCAATAAAACTGTTATTGTGAACATAAATCAGAAAAATAAGATAATTAAAATTACATTTTAAAAATGCTCCTATCTATTCTATAAACACATACAGGTACTTATTATATTTCCTCTGATTGTTGGGTTGCCTGGTAGAGATTGCTACCTAGCGATAAGGCTACCCTTTGCTGTTTTTGTAGTCTTGTCTTTCTTATATGTATTTATGCAAATACATATAAGAAAGACAAGACTACAATGCAATAAAGTATTTTTCATTCATTCATTCATATATTTAATTTAATAGCTTTTTTATGTTATGATTACATATTTAGATATTGTTTAACACACTCCTTTTATGTACACATAAATAAGCACAGTCTCAAAGAAGCAAACAAAGAATAACCAGTTTATTTTTATTATTGTTTAGTTTTGTGAAGTACCGCTCCGGGCACGGTGAATACCCATAACGATGCGAAGATGATAAAAACAAGTATATATAATAACTCTGAGTTATGAATTCATCTCATTTACACGCATATTTTAAACGTATAAAATATCAAAATGAATTTCGGGAAGATTTTTTTCTTGTTTTTGTGTGTGTTCTTAACAATTAGTTCAAATGAAGCAAGGCCGGGTAAAATACCGATAAACGCTATCAAAAAAGGCGCGCAAGTTGTTGTGAGTATTAATAATTAAAACAATTAATATTCTGTTTTGCTTTGTCTCGACGAATTAACTTTTTAATTTATTTGCCGTAACCTTAGTTATTAGGACATAAGAAGTGTTACATATTTATTTTAAGTTTTAACATTTATTCAGAAAATATTAAATTATTTTAAATGTTGTTGTTGTTGCTAGATAAACCAACAGTACATAATATTATCCAATTATAAATTGTAAGAGCTAAACATAAACATAATCGATAATTCAATAACAATAACGCATCATACAAGATGTCTTGGTATTGCTAATATTTAAGTAAATATCTTCTTCCAATTAAATTTTTAATTTTTAAATATAAAAAATCAATACAGAACTGTAGTCTGAACTTACTAACATAATATCTTCAACTAAGATAACACACTACACAAATCCGTAGAGATATTTAAAAAGTTACGACGGAATAGACATGCTTATAACATGAATATAATATGGGCTCTATGTGTGAATACATAATTAATGTACATAAATAATAAAAAGGGACCGTCTCTAATTTGACTGTTTTGTATTCTTTACAACTGCAACATAGTAAAACTACTAGGTATGTAGGTACATATATTATAAAATTATGGTAAAACCAACAAAATGAAATGATTATGAATTTTGCTAACATTATGCTGTTTTCATTTGAATTATTTGTTTCAGGGTAAAGGATTACGAGCAATAAACATAGCCAGCACTGCGCATGATGTCTACACATTTTTTAAACCTAAAAGAAGGAAGCATTGACAAAAGTTGATATTAGTCAAGTTATTATAAGTATAAAAAACCCAGCTTAATTAAAAAGTTATAGATAGATATAACAACATTTTTGTTACTTTCTTTACATCGATAATAATCTAAGCCGTCATGTTAATAATTATGTAGGTAGGTAATTAGAGGAAGAAACAGAGGATTGCTTATTGAAATGAATTAAAATAGTCAAATATAATATTAATTAAGAGCTCTACTTATAAGCTGCATTTATAAATGTTTAATGTGCCATGAAATGAATTGTATACTCTTTCGTGTTATTTTTATTTAATATCCCTACTTTTTTGGTTTCTTGTGCCTGGTAGAGACTGATTTCGAGTGTCATTCGTCGACACCAAATTCCATTTTTTATTTAATTAGCTACGCTGTTGAAATTTGATGTTAATATTATGACTAATTATTACTACCTACTTTAGTAGACTGTACCTACTACCTATAGAATTTCGTTCAGATGAAGACACAGGCCGCTAGGTAATAATAATAATTATCTTCAACATTATCGTTGTATTAAACTCCACTTAGTAAAATACTACTCACCTCAATAATAAAAAGATGACTTTTATGACTATCCTGTTGATATACAGCCTAAATTAAATCACTATGATTACTGTATTCTCATCAGTGCTTGATACGTGAGCCGATTTTCAAATGCGCGCCGTGGAGTGCGTAAATTTACTTTCAAATATTTTTTTGCCTTACTTCCTAAAATATAGTATGTAATTCTTTAAAAGTACATAATCAAAAAGTCACGTCATAATAAAAAAGGGAACTTAAGAAAAATAATAACCATAAATCAATAATAATTGAAAGATTAGACTGATCGTTATCTTATAACGAACTAAATAGTTTTAGAACACAAGTATTGTTGTAGCGTGGATACAATATATGCGACCGTGTATATCGCGGCGGTAGACGCAGTACGAGCGTGCCCGTACGCAGGTCACGCGAATGTTTATACACGGCCGATACGCTACTTGTGTGACTATGCACACTGAGTGAACGCCTTCGTAGCTGGTTCACGTCCACTCCCGACGCTTCTGCTAGCGCCCGTGGAAACGCGGTGTGCCGTCACAGCCCGTATGTAGACGCGAGGGATTTATTCCGCGAGCGAAGCACGCGGGCTTCGCTATAATAACGTAGCGAAATAAAAGTCAGCGTTACTTCTTCAATGTAGAGCTTTCAAGGGCTGGTGAGATCTTCAATTCCGTGCGTAGAGAGCGTTGTGTTCCGTTGACTGCGAGAGCTTGACTGAGCTTTACTTCACTTGACTCTATTTACCTACGCTCGACGGAGGGGTCATCGAGGCGAAGTTTTACCGCACGGAGAGCCGATGCTCTCCGATCAAATCGTACGTTACGTGTATTATCTACCAGCCCTTTTCTTTCTCGTAACTTTATTAAATTCCAACATATGATAATACAAACAATTATTATATAAAACAACCAAAAATACCTTTACAATGGCATACAATTTGTCTTATAAAATAATTATAAACATATACAAATTCAAAGGTTACTACCAAACTTGCGCATAATTTGTAACACACTTTTCCTTAATTCAAGTAAACTACTTATTCTCTTTAATTTACACATGACCAATTATCAAAATTAACAAATAACAAAATGCTCTATTTTGAAGTATAATTAACATTTCCATAATATTTCCTCGTTATTAAATAAACTGCTTCTAAAAGCGCATGCATAGCACAATGCTCACACATGTAATGTAGCCTCATATGCTGCGCTAACGTAATATTTCGTAAAGATTTTACAAAACACAACTACGTTTTATACATAATGCAAAATATTAACAATTATTTCAAGTTTAAACAATAACAACGTCATCACCGTAATATGTGAGAAGTTTCCATAATGAACTATATTATATCAACTTGTGACTAAGTATGTAAGTTACAACAAATTGTATCCAAAAATACCAAAATATAAAATAAACAAGTTAAAATACTGTCAAACTTACAATTAAGACATGCGATTATAATTATGCTATATTTCTAACTTACAACAATTAAGACATGCGGTTACTATTATTATGCTAATCTATATCCACTATAACATAATAATCTATTTACAAACATAATGCTTCATGACTGTTAAAGTGAGAACTACTGTGCAACTATTAGGTATTTATTGTTCGTAACATTTTACAAATACGGCAACAAGAAATAAGCGGTGAAAGTCCTAAATAAGGCATTATTCATTATTTCTTGTGATCTTTAATCTTTACAATTTCCAAATATTACTGCTTTATTTATTTTAATAATTTTACAATTAATGTACCCAGATAACAAAGCTAGATAACAATATTATATTTATCGACAATAATGTATCCTTAACCAAATTATTTATTTATCGATACGATATCAAACGATTAATTTACTATTACAAATAAACTACAATTTAATAATTTCAAAAACGTACTATTTAAACAAAATTAACAATTCTACACTATAGCGAGATAACGACTACATAATACTCGTTCGTCATTGGTTACCGTACTTACTGACTTGCTCGTATTGAGCACTGTGCGGTCTTATCCGTCTTACACACTAAATTATTTTCCTAAACATACTTGTATTACAACGACGTTACGTCGATCGCTAACATCCTCCCCCTCGTGCATAGCACTAACCTCTGTGATTAGCGATCGATGATATTCCACTCAAGTTGTTGTAGATTGTTATCCCATCAGGATCAAATTTTCTATATTTCCAATTCCCATGTTGTTTGGGGGGCCAGTGTACTCGACGATTAATAATTTCACCATAGTGAACATTCGGCTTTTGTTTCATATTATATTGAGAGGGCACTCTTTGTCTAAATGCCTTTGTAGGAGACATGTTAGAACAATTACCGTAACTTTTATATCGGCCCTTTCTCGTCACATGTTCATATTTTCTATTAATTAATTTTATATTGCAAGTATTATTATGCGTTGTAAGTGCATAATCTTTCACTTGTAGGCCTCGTGTTATTTTTAGGCTTTGCTTTATAAAATTAGGCTTTACATTGCCTGGATTTGCATAGAAACAGGTATTCACAACATTTACTGACCTCGTGTTATTTCTATCAATTCCATGAAGCACCCAACCTAGCGCTGTTCGTGATGCCACCGGTTGTCCTGTTCTTCCTTTTCGTATTTGTTTAGACTCCATGAGTCTCCAATTATCTTGCCCGATTAGTAACAAAGGCGCTTTAGCCTCGTAATAAAGTTGTTCAGCAAACTCACGTAGATGGCGATACTGTTCGATACGTTCTTTTATAAGAAACTGCGGGGCTAGTTTTAAATTGTCCACTGTACACACTTGGTTTATTTGTCGCACTTTGTCACTATGTACACCTTTTAATTTTAAGTTCAACACTACAGATTGACTATTTACAATGTTTTTTCCACCCACTGTTTGTAACACAAGTTCTGTTTTTACACCACTAGCGCCAATACGATTTGCTACTGATGAGTCTAGCAACGTCACTGTAGACCCTTCGTCTAATAAAGCCATGATCTTTTCAGAGCCCTTTGGCCCAAAAACTTGTACTTCAACCATTTTCAAGTAAGCTCGTGACATATTTGTTGCACACACGTTATTTACTGCATTCGTTGTTATTGGTTCGCAAGGCACATTATCGCTGTCTCGCTCTTGCACGGTGTAATCTACATGCAAAAGCGAGTGATGCCACCGTTTACATTTTTTACAAGGTGGTTTTCTACAATTTTCCTTTCTATGTTTTCCTTTTAAACAATTGAAACACACACGATTCTTTTTTACCACATCCCAACGTTCATGTGTGGATAATTTCATAAATTGTGGGCACTCACTTAACACGTGGTCTTTCTTGCAGTGAAGGCACGTGTCCTTACTTTCACTGACACTATAATTTGCCGTATGTTCATTCGTAACATTGTTTCCTTCACTATAATACACATTCTTCCGATTTGTTCTCCAATTGTTTGTTTCACCAAGACTCACATGAGATCCACATCTATCTGCTTCCCGATTCAACCACTGTGAAACACGTGTTATATCGGACACACTATTTTCTTCGTCGCCGATGTAGTCATACCACCGATATAGAAACGATTGTGGTAGTTTTTCTAGTATTAGTTTCACAATGTGTGGCGCAAGCAAGTACTCGGGTCGCTTAAGGCCCTTAATAGCAGCTACACTATTATTAATTTGGCTCGCAAACATACATACGTCCCGTGGATCATCGGTTATTCTTCTCAATGCTTGTAGTTTGTCTAACTCAGCTAGAACCAAAGCGTCTGTTCTACCGTAGCGGCGTCTTAGCGAGTCGATGACGTCATTCGGCTTAGCGGCTGAATAAAGCAAGCTTTTTATTGCTTCACGTGCACGACCCTTTATTGCTCTGCGTAATCGCGCCATGTTTTGTACATCATTAAACAATGGGGCTGTATCCTCATAAACTGTTTTGAATGCAATCCATTCATCACTACTGCCGACAAAGAACGGCAATTCGTGCATATAATTTGGTTGCGACGCCGCCGTGTTATTTTTTGTGCATATAACTTCTTTTAATGCATCCGCCAATGTTTGCACTTCGATGAATTTTGATGTAACATTTTCATTTTTTATGTCAAGCGAACATAAGTTGGCAGCGCGCTCTCCATCCAATACCGCTGTCTTTTTCGTATTTTCACAGCACTCCGTCGTAAATTCGTTATCATCAATCGTAGAGTCGTCAATTTCTTCATCGCATTGTGCAATTTCCAATCTAACACGCGATAGACGTGCAGCTGCTTGTGCTACTTCATATTCCCGCTGTAGCACTTCCTGCTCAGCTTCCAAACGTCGTCTTCGTGCAGCTGACTCTGTGGAGCGTACGGACCTCGCTTTTTCACTTATCGCCCTGTAATAGCGCGCAGAGGTCTCTTCCTTGTTCTCGGCAGTCTGTTGTATGTTCAATGTGTCTGTCGTCATAGCAATATTAGTCGGCGTTTGTAAGGACCGACTATCATCCTCTTTGCTTGACATCTGACGACCTTGTGGAGTATTCTTCTGCGATCTCGTAATTGGCATTTTCACGCGTTTTCCTTTTCAATCGAAGGACCATAAAATACAGTATCTGGCCTGTATTTAACCAAATTGTAATGCAGAATCCGGCTCGAATGCACCAAAAATGTTGTAGCGTGGATACAATATATGCGACCGTGTATATCGCGGCGGTAGACGCAGTACGAGCGTGCCCGTACGCAGGTCACGCGAATGTTTATACACGGCCGATACGCTACTTGTGTGACTATGCACACTGAGTGAACGCCTTCGTAGCTGGTTCACGTCCACTCCCGACGCTTCTGCTAGCGCCCGTGGAAACGCGGTGTGCCGTCACAGCCCGTATGTAGACGCGAGGGATTTATTCCGCGAGCGAAGCACGCGGGCTTCGCTATAATAACGTAGCGAAATAAAAGTCAGCGTTACTTCTTCAATGTAGAGCTTTCAAGGGCTGGTGAGATCTTCAATTCCGTGCGTAGAGAGCGTTGTGTTCCGTTGACTGCGAGAGCTTGACTGAGCTTTACTTCACTTGACTCTATTTACCTACGCTCGACGGAGGGGTCATCGAGGCGAAGTTTTACCGCACGGAGAGCCGATGCTCTCCGATCAAATCGTACGTTACGTGTATTATCTACCAGCCCTTTTCTTTCTCGTAACTTTATTAAATTCCAACATATGATAATACAAACAATTATTATATAAAACAACCAAAAATACCTTTACAATGGCATACAATTTGTCTTATAAAATAATTATAAACATATACAAATTCAAAGGTTACTACCAAACTTGCGCATAATTTGTAACACACTTTTCCTTAATTCAAGTAAACTACTTATTCTCTTTAATTTACACATGACCAATTATCAAAATTAACAAATAACAAAATGCTCTATTTTGAAGTATAATTAACATTTCCATAATATTTCCTCGTTATTAAATAAACTGCTTCTAAAAGCGCATGCATAGCACAATGCTCACACATGTAATGTAGCCTCATATGCTGCGCTAACGTAATATTTCGTAAAGATTTTACAAAACACAACTACGTTTTATACATAATGCAAAATATTAACAATTATTTCAAGTTTAAACAATAACAACGTCATCACCGTAATATGTGAGAAGTTTCCATAATGAACTATATTATATCAACTTGTGACTAAGTATGTAAGTTACAACAAATTGTATCCAAAAATACCAAAATATAAAATAAACAAGTTAAAATACTGTCAAACTTACAATTAAGACATGCGATTATAATTATGCTATATTTCTAACTTACAACAATTAAGACATGCGGTTACTATTATTATGCTAATCTATATCCACTATAACATAATAATCTATTTACAAACATAATGCTTCATGACTGTTAAAGTGAGAACTACTGTGCAACTATTAGGTATTTATTGTTCGTAACATTTTACAAATACGGCAACAAGAAATAAGCGGTGAAAGTCCTAAATAAGGCATTATTCATTATTTCTTGTGATCTTTAATCTTTACAATTTCCAAATATTACTGCTTTATTTATTTTAATAATTTTACAATTAATGTACCCAGATAACAAAGCTAGATAACAATATTATATTTATCGACAATAATGTATCCTTAACCAAATTATTTATTTATCGATACGATATCAAACGATTAATTTACTATTACAAATAAACTACAATTTAATAATTTCAAAAACGTACTATTTAAACAAAATTAACAATTCTACACTATAGCGAGATAACGACTACATAATACTCGTTCGTCATTGGTTACCGTACTTACTGACTTGCTCGTATTGAGCACTGTGCGGTCTTATCCGTCTTACACACTAAATTATTTTCCTAAACATACTTGTATTACAACGACGTTACGTCGATCGCTAACAAGTATAGAGACCATTCATGGAATAAATTAATTATTATTTATTTTTATTTTAATTAGTTTAAAAATAACATATTTGTTATTACATCAACATCATAATTATATCATGTGAGTCATTTGATCTCAAACAAATAATTATTATAATAATATATTGAATATTGCGATAATTATCGTATTATATAACAGTTATTAAAAAATGATTAAAATAACCGACGCCACGTGCTTCTAAAAACTGTAGGTTGTGTAATGAATAATTTATAAACAATAAACGAGTGGGAAAATACATTTAGCTAGAATACTTTCCTTATATCTGATATTTACCTTTTTCCTTAATCCATAGGTGAGTTCGAATCGTTATAAGAACAAGCTTGACCCGACTATGCCTGAATAGATATGGGATTAAAATATGTTTCAGTAGTGATGCAATTTTTTTTTAATTCTATGGCGTTTGGGTAGAATTTATCGCTACTAATATAATAAACTAGCTTTCCGCCCGCGGCTTCGCCCGCGTTTTGAAAGAAAAACCCGCATAGATCCCGTTCCCGTGAGATTTCCGGGATGAAACCTATCCTATGTATCCAAGTTACCCTCTATATGTGTGCTAAATTTCATTGTAATCGGTTCAGTAGTATTTGCGTGAAAGAGTAACAAACACACGCACACACACACACACACACATCCTCACAAATATTAGTAGTAGGATTCTTCGCATTTATAATATTAGTAGGATTAATAAGCTAGGATGAATAAAGGTTAACTACTAATTGGAATAGGCACGGATTGTTCAAAGCTTTTTCTCTTGTCTACTTAAACTATAGAAGAATATTATGAAATATGATTTTACTAGTATTTTTATAATATTTACATTAAAATATTAGAATAAATTCGTGTAGGTAGTGACTACCTTAATAAAAATTTGAGTAAGACTTTGCCTTTCTCTTGAAATGTTGTTGTTGATGAATAAGTATAGAAAAAGCTTAAAATATGCGTGGGTATAGAGCCGATTGATCATGATTAAATTCGGATTATGAATTATGTTCATAACCCGAAAATATTCAACTAGCTACTCCATAAATCACCCAAAAAATAAGTCTGCTACTAGCCTAACCATTACCTATGTGCATTCCAAAAAAAGTTCATATAAGGCCGTGTTCAAAGTAGCATACCGTCATTTCCCATTTAGCATCAGAGGTGTAAACTATGAGCAAATTAATATTATTCATTGTTGTGGTATTGTGCATAGGAAATGTGCTTGGAGATTCCCTTTTAGTGCCCGGGATATTGCCGAGCACGACGACTCGTAAGCCGTGGACCAAGAAAGTTAAGAATGGCATAGTGAGTATATTTTGGTTATTTATTAGGATATTTTATACTAATTACTTGTACACTTGTGAATATGTATTACTGATAAATGAAAACAACAAACACACAAGCATAGATATTCAGTTTTTAACAATAAGTCGCTCGTCCATACCTTAAATTAAATAAAAGCTAACTTTCATTTAACATTAAATTAATTTATCTGCTAATTTGATTTGATTTCGGATAATCTGAACTGCAAATAAACTTTCTATATAAATAACAATATTGTATCCAATGCACTATGGACCAGTTATTTTGACACTACAAACATTAACTCCGTTTTTTTTAAGTCTGTAGGATTGTACAATGTAGATAATATTATATTATCTTATTTATAATTAACGTATTAAACATATTTTACTAATTTTCAGGAGACATTCCTGCAAGGCGCTGCTGCAGCGAGCATCATACAGCAATCTCTGCATGGTAGAGGGAAACCTAAAGCCCCTGCTGTAAAACCTACTTAATTAAAAGATTAATAAATAATTTAGTATAGATAAAATAGATTTTTATTTAATATATTTTTGGTAAACCAGTTATAATATCATGATTAATAATTCTAAATAATCTTCACACTTGCTGATGATGATGAAATATATGAGACAGTTTGTTTCTACACTAATATTATAAAAAGGAAAACTTTGTTTGTTTGTTTGATTGTAATGAATAGGCTCATAAACTACTGGACCGATTTTAAAAATTCTTTCACCATTCGAAAGCTACATTATCCACGAGTAATATAGGATAGGTTTTATCCCAGAAATTCCACGGGAACGGGAACTATGCAAGTTTTTCTTTGAAACCGCGGGCGGAGCCGCCGGCGGAAAGCTAGTATTAAATAAAATTTTATTACTATTGATGCAAGTACAATGTTGAAATTATATGTGATGCAAACAGACAAAAATGCACATTTTAACATAATTTTTATTAAGAATAAACATTTTTATAACGTCTGAATATACCTATAGAATAATAACATTTTCTGTTTTCTCTTTTTAAAACCAGAGATAAGATGCGAGGGTTGTTAGTGTTTTACATAGAGCATTATTTTTATCCATGATTTTTAGCTCTTTTGTACAAATCGTGTGCGGTACTAACCCTGTCAAGTACTTTTATTCCTTTGCCCTGAAAAATAAATTAAAACAATTTTATATTGAATTATATTGTAAATGGGTTATGCAAAAATTCTTTTAGGAGCGCCTTGTAAAGCGCGCCAACTTAATTTTCGAAATGTCGATTTAAAAAAAACCATGAATTTATCAGAATTGCATATAATAAAAGAAACAGATTCTAATCTATCTTCTTAATATATATAAATCTCGTGTCACAATGTTTGTCCTCAATGGACTCCTAAACCACTTAACCGATCATAATAAAATTCGCACACCATGTGCAGTTCGATCCAACTTGAGAGATAGGATAGGTTTTATCCCGGAAATCCCTCGGGAACGGGAACTATGCGCGTTTTTCTTTGAAAACGCGGACGAAGCCGCGGGCGGAAAGCTAGTTATATTATAGAATTATTTAAAGTTTAAAAATATTTTGTTGTGTATAAATCATTTAGGTACTCACAACTGCTTTAATAGCACTGCCTGCTCCTGGATAGGCGGCGGCTTGGCTCAAAAATAGATCTAATGTTGCCATAATCATAAAAAATAAACTTATAAACTTCATATTTAATATCTCAGTTAGCTTTCCCTTTAATAATAAATAAATAAAGACTTAAAGTAGAGTGGAAAAGTTGAAATGATACTTCTGATCCAACTTTGCTATTAAATGAACATATATTTAACATATTACGATATTTATATAAAGGTTTTCTCAATATAATATTATAGTTACCTACTTTATAGTTTATAGCATTATTTTCTATGGGATTATCCAATTGATATATTCCGGACGATTTATTAAGGAAAATGATTGTTTTATTTTAATCACGATTATGCGGCTTTTATTTTATATGCACGTGTTTATTTTTATTGTGTTTTCCTGGTTGTTCTATTTATTGTTGATTAGAATTGCTGATATTTTAAAATCCTAATTATTATATTAATACGCAGTTAGACGTATTCTTAGAGGTATTTTATAGGGTTCCTCCCACGTGTCGAAATCGTATGAATATAGTGAGGTATTTTAGAAGTACATTGTAGTGTTTTTCACTGTGTATTGTAGGGCATAACTAGAAATTAAGAGCCGTTGTAATACCTAAGGTTATTCTTGACCAAAACGTTTTGATATTATTGCTAAATACTGGCTAGTTTAAATATGGATTTTAGAAGATATTATATATAGGTAGGTACACTTATTTATTTTCACTTTATAGTAATGAATATTGTGTTATAAAATATTCGCAACAGTAACTCTACTGTTGCGAATTGGACTCCCAAGCTATGCTTGTTTGTAAACGATACAAAAACGACCGCTTTTTATTACTAGTGTAGACTGTAGGTTAATCTATAATAATATTATAAAGCTGATGAGATTGTTTGTTTGTTTGATTGTTTGTTTGTTTGAACGCGCTAATCTCAGAAACTACTGGTCCTATTTGAAAAATTCTTTCAGTGTTAGATAGCCCATTTGTCGACGAAGGCTATATAATATCATCACGACCAACAGGAGCGGAACCACGCGGGTGAAACCGCTAAGCGCAGCTAGTAAAATATAAATAAGGAAACAGCTTTCGGCAGTTTTTCCTGAATTTCGCCTAAGTTTGCATAAAATGTTGTCGACTAAAAGGTTTTCTTATACGAATTCATCTTTTTCACCCCAAGTGATTTTTGCGACAAAACGACTATGTGATAGATAAATATTCGTTTAGCGGATGGAAAACCTGTTTTTTTTATTATTTTATATAAAATATAAATACTTTTTACTTAGTAGTTTTTATTACAACTATTTTATTATTACGACTTTTATGTTTTTTTAATTGTCTATAAATTTAAATTAACACATTACTTACATATGAAAAATTGATTTTTCAGATTAAATTTAAATGAAAAATTATTGTCAGATAAAATTAAAAATAATAAAAAACATTCTTTGTATTTTTAACGGCTTCAAAGTGAGAAGATTATAGAAAATATGAATGTTAATTAATTGGAACTGCAATACAAATATTTTGCTCAGTTTATTGAATAAGTTGTAGAGTTTTTGTGTGAAAGCACTGCTTTCGACATATCCTACTAATATTATAAATGCGAAAGTTTGTATGGATGTATGGATGTTTGTTACTCTTTCACGTAAAAACTACTGAACCGATTACAATGAAATTTAGCACACATATAGAGAGTAACTTGGATTAACATATAGGATAGTTTTTATCCCGGAAATCCCACGGGAACGGGAACTATTCGGGTTTTCCTTTGCAAACGCGGGCGAAGCCGCGGGCGGAAATCTAGTCTATAATATGTACTCCTTAACTTAGTATATTATGTACCTATCTATTAGTATTAGATTATATCAAACATCATGGTTTTGAAATAGAAACAATTAACATTTTTGCAATAAACTTCCGAAAGTTTTAGGTAAGCTTTTGATCCGCTTGGAAGCCTTCCATTGTTTTGACAGTGTCGCTAACAAAAATAAGACAATGTTGTGTAAACCGTCATAGGTTGGGTTAGTTTTGTGAAAAATTAATTTCGAGTTATTTATAATTAATTAACAATTTTTGCTCAAATAGTTGACTGTTATCTAAGAATTTGAATTGGATAAAGTGTTAAAATTATTATCTTATCTATTTGTTACTGAATAAATATTTTTGATTTTGATTTTTGATTTTGATCTAATTAAATATGTGATTTATAAATAAATAACCATTTGTAATTATATGAATATTTATGCCGTTTAATTGCAATTATTATAGCTATTAAATTAACATAATAATATTATGTTAAGGTATTATTATCATACTACCCACGTACTCAATCAGTACGTTCCTAAAAATGATAAGTATAATATTATCTATTTTTTAAGCGTATTGAACCATTTAAAATTAAATTTTTATTATTTTAGGTAATTATATGTAGTTAATTTCAAATATTTTTTTATTATTTTTACTACAAAGTGTGACTCATGTAAACTCAAGGGGGAAATAATTTACACAGCTTAAATATAAAATAAGTACTTTAATTAACTTTTTCTTTACAATTTTAATAACTTCATTATTTAATTATTGAATTAACCGCTTCCTCCATGTCTGTTCTTGTAAAGGTCGTGGACTGTTCCCGCGGCTCCGGCTGCACCAAGAAGCTTGCCCTGTAAAATAAATTATTATTTAAAAAAAAACATTGATATAACAATTATTGTATGTATGACATAAGATGATAAGAAATTATTCAGGTTTGAGCTCAAAAGAAAATTTTTAAGAGTATGTACATGTTAATGATCCTGTCGTTCTAATATATTTAATGTAAATATTATCTCGCGATTTAAATCAGTTAAAAATTGCACACTCTTTTACAGAAGTAACTGCCTAAAGGTACGAAAAAAAACATTTATTTATTCTTATTATATTTTTGGATGTTTAAAAATAGCTAGTGTATATATAAACATAATTACCAAGTAAATGAACGTGACAAACTCTTTATGCTAGAGACTAAATTAAAAAAAATTGCTTTAATTGCTATGAAATAATGAGCTATATATTCTCTAAAACACTTATTTGTTTCTCGAATTCGAATCACTTTGTGGGCTTTTCCACGGAATGCATATTTGTCTAACTGACTATAGGCTCTTATTGAATAGATTCTAAATTGTCTATTAGAAACTTCATTAAATTGTGAATTATTTGATCAAAATATTGCAGTTAACACTCAAATAATCTCTTCATTAAAATCCCTTTATAGATTCAATAGCATCAAAAGAAAATAATTACGTAAACAAAAACAAAAAAACTCAAGTATTTTTAACGCTAGCAATAAATGAATAACATCAAAATCAAGAATATATTTCTAAATTTAATTTAAAAACAACAATATCAAATATGTCATAGTTTTTACATAATACTTACGCCAATTTTAGCGCCCTTCTTTAAAGCTGCCGTGTTCACTTTAGGGTCTGCAGCACCATGACTTACAAAAACAGCCAATATGGCCATAATCAAAACTAATAAACCGGACAGTTTCATAATTAAGCTTTATACTATATTAAACTTCTTGTACCTTTGGTCTTATCTAAGTGATATTTTAATGGATCACAACTCGCACTTATATAGTTAGAATCCACGCATTTTCCTATTAGTGGATTTTCCATATTTAATCATTTGTTGATATCAAGAAAAATTTAATGCATTAAGGAAAAGTGTTGTTTAATAATACGCAGTATCGTTTGTTTATACATATTTGAATGCTGAGTCTTTCAGATTAAGATTTGAGTCAGATCGCCTCCTTGGTACAGTGGATGACGCGTGAGCGTCGAACCGAGGGTCCTGGGTTTGATTCCCGGTGGAGACGAAGAAAAAAAAAATGTCTCGGTCTGGCAGGACACAGAAGGCTGATCACTTACTTGTCCCTGAAGAAAATCGATCAGTGAAACAGATGTATAATGCATCTGCCCCTTACCCCACTTGGGGATATGGGACTTCATATAATGCTGAGTCTAGTCTACTATTTGAAACTATTTTATTTATAAGAAAACACACTAACTATTCACACTAATTTCCTGCAAGTGACAAAGTGCGACGATCATTATATTTCTAGAATACTTTCCATGGGACCGTCACATAGCAAAGGTGTATAAAATAGTAATACCAGTTTTATTCAATATTGTATCGAAATATTTTACCCATAAATACCATAAAGCATACTGGTCATGATAACAATATGTTATAAGCTATCTTAATAGCCAAGTCATGGGGTTTTATTTTGCTCATCGATCTTGTATTGAATTCATGACGGCCATATTTGAAAAACAGTGACTTGGTAAAATAATGACCGATATTTACATGAAGAAAAATAGGAAAATTTATGTATAAAGTGAAAGTAAAGTTATAGTTATCACTACATAGTATATAAAGCAAAGTCGCTTATTCTGTCCCTATGCCCCTTTGTATGCTTAAATCTTTTCCCTCACTTTTTTAAAAAATTGCTCTTTGTAGTTAGTAAAAACATATTCGTTTTCCAAAGTTCATTTCAAGATTGGTTTCGGTTTGCGATGAAAATGAAAGCTACCTATGGCATTCGAGGCTATATTATGAAAAAGCTCTCTTTAAACTTTATTTTTCAAATGGCTGATGAAAATTATGATTGGATTTTTGTAAAAACGTAGGTACCTTTACTTTAGCTTCAAATAAATTAAGAAGATGCTCATGCCATAATAATAATAAACACTTTATTGCACACACATAACAAAACAAAATCGAACAAAAATAATATACAAACAAAGTAATATGAAGCGCAACTAATAGGCCACCTTATTGCTAAGAAGCGATATCTTCCAGGCAACCTAAGGATATATGAAAAGTTTGAAGAAAAGAAAATCAAGACACCATGAGTGTCATAGATGTACCTACTTTTAAAATAAAATCTCCCAACGAAATTTTCCCAACTATAAAAACAAAGCAGACTAAATGCTCTTTTAATGGATAATAATCTACTTGCGTTAATGGTAATAATCTAAGTACTTTATTTCAGCTGTACGATTATTTGAACAACACTGAAAGTTCACAATTCACATAGAACGGAATTCATAAAACGTGTGATGATGAAAATGTATTGAACAGAATATATTATTCACATATTAATTAATATATCTATGTCAGTATTACATACCATGAATTTAGAAATAATTAAGGCAAAATGAATTACAAAATTGGTTTATGAAAATATCCTTAATTTTCAGGTTCATTAGGTATATTTTACTAAATGAAGCTCTAGTTAACTCGGTTTTTATTCAGTATTTATTGGAAATTTGCCAGAATACAAGAGTACAAGTCATCTTCTTAAATCGTTGGATAATTTCGAAGGAAAAATACAAATGAATAGAAATCTTGCTTGTCATCCTTTTGTAGATTTTAAAAGTTAATTTTCAGAAGGCTGTTTTGTAGAAAGAAAATTGTTAACGATTCCTTGCTTAGAATGTTTTTTGTTTAATACGACTTCTGGAAAAGATAAAATATGTAGCACAGATAATAAATATTTTGTACTTTTTCGATCTTGGATACATTTAATGATAAGTATTTTAAAAGAAGCATGAAATGCCAGTTTTCCGATGAAAAATAAATTATAATTATTTAATGAAAAGGTATTTGAAGTCCTATAACGATGTGTTAAAATTTCAAATCTTTTTTTAATAAAATAACTAAATAAAGGGATTTTGCGCTAGAACAGTCTATTAAAATTCTGAATGATGAATGCAATCGACGTGACTTCATATAGAAAGAGAATGCTTTTTCCTCCTTTTTTTTTTTTTTTTTTTAATTAAATAAGGTTGCTAATTAAAAATAGCACCTTATACAAATTACAATCTAGCCTACAAGACTAATAAGTAATTTTATGTTAACCTAAATTTCTAAATAACTTATTCTAAGAGAGTGTCCATTGTCACTTGCTTAGTGTCTGTTAAGGGGAAGTAAGTCACTTTGCTCGTGTGCTTTGGTATACAGATAATTGTCACTGTTCACTTTTCACTTATCACTACACTAACTCAAAAGGTTTAGTCCTTTTTAGTCTTCGCACTAGGTCCGTGGTGTCAAGGAGCTGGATAGCCTCAACATTCACGTGATGATGAAGTCGATGTTGATGAGCTTCTGCATGTTTTTGAACAATTTTGTCCACGGTGTCCACTTTTAGGTCACGGTGGAGGTCACCATTACGGATGTACCATGGAGCATTTACAATGTCTCTCAGTACTTTATTTTGGAAACGTTGTATAATGTCAATGTTGCTTTTTTTGGTACAGCCCCACAGCTGAATACCATACGTCCATACTGGCATTAGGACTTGTTTGTATATGAGTAGCTTATTATGTATCGACAACTGGGAGTATCTTCCAAGAAGCCAATACAATTTCTTATAGCGCAAGCCTAATTCTTCTCGCTTCTTCTTGACGTGAGCCTTCCAGCGTAGCTTAGCGTCAAGCGTCATACCGAGGTATTTCGCCGTGTTAGCATAAGGTATTTGTTGGCCATTAAGGAGTATCGGGACAATCTGTGTTCTTTTGTTTGTAAAATTTATGTGAACGGATTTGGATTCGTTCAATCTTATCCGCCATTTCCGAGTCCATTCGTAGACCTGGTTCACAGCTTCTTGAACTTTATCTCCTGCTTCCTGATAAGTAATGCCTGTGGCCATGATAGCAGTGTCGTCGGCAAATGTTGCAGTAATGTTTTTTTCTAATACTGGGATGTCACACGTATACAAAAGGTATAGGATGGGACCCAAAACACTTCCTTGTGGTACACCAGCTCGTATTTCCTTGAGGTCCGAGTAGGCATCGTCTTGTCGAACTCTAAATACTCGATTGGTTATATACGATTCTAAGATATCTGAAATTTGTTTTGGTAGCATTGTTCTTATTTTATGAATGAGACCTTTGTGCCAAACCTTATCAAAAGCCTGAGCGACATCTAAAAACACTGCTGAACAGACTTTCTTTTCTTCAAACGCTTTTTCGATGACATTTGTTAATCTGTGAACTTGATCTATTGTGGAGTGTTTCTTTCTAAATCCAAATTGGTGTTCTGGAATTATTTTCTTCTCATCAAGTATTGGCATGATCCGTTTAAGTAACAGTTTTTCAAAAAGTTTTGATACTATTGGTAGCAACGAGATCGGTCGATATGATGTTACATCATTTGGTGGTTTTCCTGGCTTTAATATCATAATAACTTCAGCAACTTTCCACAAATTAGGCACATATTTTAACCTAAATGCAGCGTTGAAGAGTGTTGTTAATTTAATTATAGCTTTGCGTGGCAAATTATGCATTATTTCACCTGTGATTAAGTCAAAACCCGGAGTTTTTTTTGGGTTAATACTTAACTTAATTTCGTTGGAAATCTCTTTGGGTGTTACAGACTTTATTTGTAATTCTTCATTAAGGTTTTGATCTTCAGGTAGTTCATTTGCGTCATCATCATATGGCTTAAAGATATTTTCCAGATGTTGCGCAAATCTTTTAGCTTTTTGTTCATTGTGGATAGCCCATTTTCCATTTTCTTCCTTAATTGGTGGAATATGCAGAACGGGTCTATTCATATGTTTCGTAGCTTTCCAGAGAGAGTAGTCTGTGCTGCGATCGTTAGTCAGTTTTTTGAGATATGACGTCATATTAGCGTCATTTAGTTTTTTTATCTCTCTTTGTAGCTGTTTTGTGAGATTATTTAGTAGCTTTTTATCACCAGGAAAACGAGTTTGGTGCCACCGGTTTCTCTGTTTTCTCTTTTCACGTAAAAGTTCGATAATATTCTTCGGGTAGACTGCTCCCCTGTGACAAGAGTGACTATCTGGTGTGTTTCTCCATGCTGCTTGTTGTATGTCTACCATAAATTTTTCAACTTCTATATCAAGTTGTTCTGAATTTTTTAATGGTATATTAAGTTTTATATGTGTGTCCAAGTCGCTTCTAAAACTGTTCCAGTCTGTTTTCTTATTTACTAATCTTAGGTTATTATTCTTATTTATAATATTTATACATAATTTAAGAATTATGGGCGAGTGGTCTGAACTCATATCGTTCATACTCTTTATATCTAAATAGTTAGATGATATATTTTTATATATAAAGAAATCCAATCCAGTAGGCTTTTTCCTCCTGTAATGAATATTTAAATTATCCTATTAAGGTGACCTCTTTTTGTAGAAATGAGAAAATATTTTGATTTATGATTGTCTGTCCGAATCCCCAATTATCCGAATCCAGCCCAAGCGTGATATAAAAAGTAATTTTTATTTTGTTTTGTGGTAACAAATTGGAACGTGCTGGAGTGCAGACTGCAGATATATTTAAACTATTATGGATTAAAGTTACAGTCATTTTGCGTCGGGAAGCTGCCTTCCGTCGATTATTTGAATCGACCCCTAATCAATTGTAATAATCCGAAAATTGCTACTATCAGGACTCTGGGTAAAGAGGTTTTATAAACACCAAATCTTGAGCTCTTAGAGCTCTAGAATTTAAAAAAAGTGCGGACAACAATTTCATTCCGTGCACTTGACATCACGTCAAGTTGTATCAAAGGTAAAAAGTTATAACTTGGTTATAACAATGCCGCGTTTGATGTTAAAGCCTCATTCAGTGAAATTGTCTTTTGAAGGTAAAATATCAACTTTATTGCTCCGGGATAAGCCTTTGAGAGAATTTAATAATGATGGAAATCGTTTTGTGTCACATCTGGTTTTTTGTAACTCCTAGAGGCGTGATTTTAATTTGGTCGAAAAGTTCTTACTTTTGTAATTTTCGTTTTCAATGGTTTGTTTGAAAATGTTACCATACTACATTGAATGTATTTTGGTTGGTGTTTATTAATTTCAACAATACTTTTTACTAATATTACGATTTATTTGCTCAGAGTATAAAAAACATAAAAGAAAAATGAACACAACAAAATGCTTGGCTAGATAATACAGACCCTTAGGTATTACATACAAAAAAGTAAATTTTCAGGAAACCTAAGGTATTAGACACAATATTGGTTTCGAAATAGTTGGCTGAAAACATTATACTTAAGGATTTTAAATTACTTTAAATACTTATTAATTAACTTTTAATAATAGTACTTTATCTATGTAATTTATAAAAATAATCCAAACCGATTGATCTATCACGTTGTAGAGTACCTAATAGAATTAAGAGTTTTCAAAACAGGTCCAGTAGTTTCGAAACTTATTGCTTACAAATTGACAAAAAAACGTTCTTTTATTATAAGTCATATCGAGGACAAAATTTCGTACCAATGATCTACATTTTAAGTAATTTTTCAAAGTAACACTTAAGAACATTTTCGAGTCCATTCGAATAAGAATTAAGTTAGCGGGTTCAAGTAGTGAACTTACAAGGACGTTAAGTGAATTTTAGCAAGAAATTGAGTTATTTGTTAGATGAGTGAGGGAATATTCTATTCGTGATTTTACTGGAATAACGAAGTGTTTTAAAAATATGAGCTTATACTAGCGGTCCACCCCGGCTTCACCCGTGGTACATATTTCGCAATAAAAGGTAGCCTATGTTCTTTCTGGGGGTCTAAAGATTATATGTGCCGAATTTCATCAAAATCGGTCCAGTAGTTTATGAGCCTATTCATTACAATCAAACAAACAAAGTTTTCCTCTTTATAATATTAGTGTAGATTAATTATTATTCATTTGATTGATTGAAACCCATTAATGTAGGTGTGTATTCATTTGCTCTTAGAAGAAATATTTTTTTCAAGTAAACTGTATATACCTAGATACTTGAATACAAACATTTTAATTAATGTGCTCCTATTGGTTTTAGCTCGATATAGTTCTGTGGGTTCTAGCATGATGTAATGTAATACTCGACGCTATTTCAAAATTACACAACAAAATAATATTTATTATTCTATCCTGTAGGTAATTCTTGATAATTTCGGTAAAAAACTATGCAGTTTATAATAACACAATTTAATAGGATAAAAGATAAGTTTTTATACATTTCTCTTCCGATACAAAGACAGTTGACATTGTTCTAAGTGCTGTAGAAACCTACACTATCAGAGAGCAGTAAAACGGAAGAGACGATAAAAATTGATGGCTCGTGGTGTTATTTATCGCAAATACTCCAGAACCGGTTTTTATGGATTGAAGAATTATTTTATGAAATATTATGGTTATAATTAAATTTTTTATTGAAAAAGTTTGACAATTTTTTAATAAAAAATATTTCTCATTGATAAGCATTTGGTTTATTATAATAGGTACCTATCTATATTTTCCTGAGGGACAAAAAAACACTTCTCCTATATTTTTTCATGCTATTTAAAATTCATATTATTAGGGACCTTAAGCGCTTATTTATTTATGACACATAACATAAGGATACTGAGCTTCGCCCTCGTGGTCAAAGAAAAATGAATGAGATGTTACACTGCAGTGAAGTAGCCTACAGCATTCTCTAGCTTCTTAACAATTTGTAAATACCAAAATCTTTCAATTCTGACGTGTAAGAAAGAAAAACATACAAACATATTTTATCTATACTAATATTATAAAGCTGAGGAGTTTGTTTGTTTATTTGTTTGTTTGAACGCTCTAATCTCAGGAACTACTGGTCCGTAATCATAAGCAATCAGCGTGACTTATTTTAGATCGCACACGTGTGATTATTATAAGTACAACCTTGAAATATTCTATTGCGACTTAATTAAACGATTTTCCCTTCTTATTAGAATTAAATTATTACCTACGTTTAATTATGAATATTTTTACCTAGCTCAAGGAAGGAAATAAATAAAATCTACGTATCAATTAACCTATTAGCATTTCCAATAATATTACGTTTAAAAAAAAATAATAAATCTTCATACTCGTAAATGTAATTCAATATACCTACTTGTCAAAAAATTTATTTATAGGTACGAATATTTCGTGATTGAACTAAATCCATACTAATATTATAAATGCGAAAGTAACTCTGTCTGTCTGTTACTCAATCACGCCTACTACTGAATCAATTTGGATGAAATTTGGTATAGAGATATTTTGAGAAAGGACATAGGCTACTTTTTACCCCGGGACATAGGATAGGTTTTTTCCCGGAAATCCCACGGGAACGGGAACAATGCGGGTTTTTCTTTGACTGATTTTTTTTTAACTACTAAAGCGTATCATTACTTATCCATAATATTATGTGATCGTTTGATATTTGCAAAGCCAATTTAATTTGATAGTAATATAGGTATAATTAAAAGTTTATTGAAATTGATCATTTATTTATTCAGTAACAGAGATTATTGGATTTATTGTATACCACATTATAGTTTCAAACAAACAAACTCAAACATTTATTTATTCAACTAGCGGTCCGAAACCGGCTTCGCCCGTGGTACATATTCACGTTTTCTCTACATAAGAACCATCCTCGAACTTCAAGGAATATTATAAAAAAAGAATTAGCCGTTCTCAAGTTATGCGCTTACCAACACATTTTGGGATTCATTTTTATATATAAGAAGATTAGACTTCTTATAAAAGCACTTTTGAAACGTCGTAACATTTTTTAACAATTACCACCGATTCGGAAAGCAGTATATATGGAGAAGAACCGGCAAGAAACTCCAGTTGTTATGTTAAACTTACAGATGAATTTAAGCCTTTTAAGAGCGAATTTCCAAAAACTCTACTATGACTGAAATACAGTCCAGATTTTTTCAGAAAAACTGTAACTCTGAAAACTCCCAAAATCTGGTTTCGTCACACTTATTCGAGTTCACGTGTATTCGCAACTATCCGGTTTTGAATTTGGTAAAAAATGTCTTTGAGTAAAGGAAATGGAAAATAAATTGGACGAACCTTTTGTTTCAAATCTCGTGTCGCACGTTTGTAGGTGTGAATTAAAAAATGTCAAAGGAATGCCACTTCAAAAACTTGCAGAATGTTATAGCATAATTATTACAGTATCGAATAATTCCCAAATCCCTAATAGAAGCTCTTTATGAGCTTTTTCTACACCAATTTTATAAAGAGGAAAACTTTGTTTGTTTGTTTGTTTGATTATAATGATAAATGAATAGGCTCATAAACCACTGGACCGATTTTAAAAATTCTTTCACCATTCGAAAGCTACATTATCCACGAGTAATATAGGATAGGTTTTATCCCGGAAATTCCACGGGAACGGGAACTTTGCGAGTTTTTCTTTGAAACCGCGGGCGGAGCCGCCGGCGGAAAGCTAGTTTCTGATAAAGTTTGCTTCATATGAAAAATAAGACAATTTCCTTTTTTTATAGAATATTCAACTGTGCCTACATTTAATTTTTTACGTATATTTATTATTTATACGTAATTGAAAATATTTTTTCTAGATTTTGACTGATTATAATTTTCACTAGTTATAATACTAACCAAGCTCGCGAGTAAAACCACGGGTAGAAAGCTAGTTAATAAACAAAATGAAAGCATCTATTTAAAGCCAAAATTAATTACATCTAATTAATTGTGAACATTGATCAATAGTTGAATTGATAATATTATTGAATACTATCGGATGACATTTTTTCATAATTGTAAATGGCATTGTTGCTAGACATTTCGTAAAACGCTCATTAATTTATGATTTATGAGACTCAAAAATAAGTTACGTGTAGGTACAATAATTATGTACATTAAATTAAAACGAGCATTGAATTAAAATAATTGTTTACACTTTTTTTTTGTGACTTCGTGTCAATTTTTTAGTTCAGATTTTTAAAAGAAATACTCAATTAACTTATTTCACAGTTATTTACTTTTATTTTCAATTTTCATAAAATAAATGTTATATTTATGAGTGTATAATATAATTATAATATATTTTTATAATAAAATTAAAAAAGTAAGTAAATAAATTTAAGTGGCACAAAGGAATTGTGGTTAATTTTCTTTATTAATTGATTTAATGAATTTCCCAATAAATATCTTAATCCGATTTTAAACGTAATGGCTGTGAATCTTGTGTTCTGGCAACATCAGTAAAATGAATTTGGCAACGAGCCATGTACAGTTAACCTAATGTAATACTGCTTGTCTTTGAAACACAATATTGAAAATTTATAGTTTTAAGTACATTTATTTAATATACGACATCTCAGGAATTTGGAACAGGGTCTTTCAATATTTAATCTGCATATAGTGCTTGAGTAAAAGCCTTGGTATATCCCTAAAAGGTGGTGTTATACTTGCCAGTAACAAAATATATTTTACCTCAAAGAAACAAAGCAGATTGACTATTCTTTACTGCAATACATAAGCCTGAAAGGATTTCCGTTAAGCATTACTATAAGCTGGGTTCTGTTCAATGAGTTCCGAAAAACAACGTTTTCTTAAGACTTATGGACCATAATTTTATATACATATAATGCAAACCTCGTTAGCACTCTGTGTATTTCATTATCTAGAAACGTACTTTCAGACCATTCAGAGATTTATTTGGAAGGAAAATTAGTGAGGGGCCATCCATTAATCACGTGATGTTTTTTTTGGTATTTTTTGACCCCCCTTCCCCCTTGGTGATACGTGGTGAGGTTTAAGACTACCCCTCCCCCCTCCCCCCTATATCACGTGTATTTTTTCGTACCTGCAAAGAATCAATTTTTTATTTATAAAAAAATACTGGTATAAGTATCATCTAATTTTATTTTTAAGACTACTAATAGTAAACGTTCAGAGGTAGACAGAAAGATTGCAGTTTGTTTTTGAATGACATAAAAATAATGAAAGAAATGCGAAAAAGTTGTACGCGTTTGACTAAAAATAAATAGATGTAACGCCGTTTTTCGGTTGAGTATCGCGCGTTTGCCGAAAGAATAAATACACGTGATATATTACTTTACCCCCCCTCCCCCTTGTGATATTTCGTGATGTTTTGATGGACCCCTCCCCCCCCCCCTTTCGAGCCTCACGTGATTAATGGACAGCCCCTGACTGTAATGCATATAGATGATTTTAAAATGTGGATTCTTTCATTGATCATTTCTATCACTGGTTATTAGCATTTTTAGATTCGGTAGAGCATCGAAGCAGCTGTCATTCCTAGTTACAATTATTGTTAATAAACAAACACACAGTACTTACACTTTTATTATTGGATACATTTTAAATTTTACATGGATGCAGATTATTTATTCCCATTAGTTTTCCTACTTTATTTTAAATCAATATTTATGCTGTTCACTTCCTTTTCATTCATATTAACCTAATAAAGAGGGAAGCATAGAATAGGTAACTTTGAACATGTGTTTATTCCTACTTACACATGTTTTTTTCTTCTAAATGTCTTGTGATGCGGTGACAAAATGAACACATGAAAATCATAAAAACCCTTCGGCTGCGGTTTAAGAAACACGTTTCTCTATTATTTATTTTGTTTCTGAATACGAAATAATAATTGTTCAGTACCTACATTTGTTAGAGATTGACGAAAACAAGCATTTTCATTAGTAATCCGATATATTATTGTTTGTTGATAAACAATATTTGTCATGAATTCGGATCGGTGCCATACTCAATTATGAACCAATTGAGTGGTTATGATAATTTTATTGGCTACTCAAATGATACTATGTTTTTAGGGTTCATTTTTGTACGTATTATTACGCGTATTATCGTACGTATGTTTTTCTCTATCCTAATATAGTAGTTGATATATTTTACTGTATTGATTTACTTTTTGTTTTGTGCATATTAATAAAAATTTAATTAACAAGACAGCTCCTAAATATTCGAATAAATGGAACTTTTTGCATACCTAACAATTGTTAGAATACATTACTTTACATACATTACATACCTTTAGCCACCAAAGGTATACATAAGGTATCATAAAAGGTAACTAAAAACAACAATTTAACGTTTTTGATGGGTCATCACTGAAAAGCATACCAGGTAAACCTAACCTAAAGGGTTTAGTATGAATTTCACATGCAAATTGATATAGCCCATAGTTACGAGAAATTTAATATCAACAAAGTCATAATATTAACCATCAATGATGTCTATATCTACATTTTCAGAAATACTCTGGTTTGTAAAACTCTTATGGGTTTATTCCAGCTAGTTCTTTTTAAGAATTCTTCCTTTGAGTGCTTGGAAATATATTATGAAGGTACTGGGAATATGAATATTAAATAAGTATCTTTATTTAGATTTGGATCTAGATTGGCTTTGGATGAACGAAGATTTTACTTCATTGTCGGTTTTCTAAATCAATGAAATTGAATCTATGCTTATATTTTAATACTAGCGGTCCGCCCCGGCTTCGCCCGTGGTACTTATTTCGCAATAAAAGGTAGCCTATGTTCTTTCTCAGGGTCCAAAGATTGTTTGTGCCAATTTTCATCAAAATCGGTTGAGAGTTTTAAGCGGGAAAGCGTAACAGACAGACAGGCAGACAGACAGAGTTACTTTTGCATTTATAATATTAATATTAGTAGGGATTGTAAAGGAAATATTTTTTCATACACAAAATATCAATTAAGCACCGAAATTACTGCACTTATTTTGACGATTCGTTCAAAACGTATAAAGATATAAGAATAATGAAGTATTATTTTAGTAGAGACAAAAAATCCATTTAAAAAAATTCGTTCTCGATCCTTCCTCAGAATGAAATATCGAAAAACCTAAAAGAGCTTTTAAAAGTTTTTAACATTATTTTACGAATATAGGTAACAGCTATAGAAACCAATGGCAATGATACCTAAATAAATTATCATTTAATTTCATGGACAATTTATACATACCAAAAAAAAAAATTTCATGGACTACCAACGACCTACGACATACTCAACCCGTTCAACGTTCTTAGAATATACAATTTACAATTCCATATCTCAACAATTGTGTTTTCTTGTTACATGCGAGTCAGAGTGGTTCGTGGAAGCATTTTCCTATGTTTTATGGACAGTGTACAGGTAAGTCAAACATGGAAAATAAGATTGGATTTTGTTAATTTAATAGATATGCTCAAAAGTAGTGTTTTGTATTGCATGGAATCAAAGCGGAGCAGAGCTAGTAGATAAAAATTAATAACCTAATTAATATTAATATTTTATACAGGGTTACTTGTAAAACACCGGCAACCTCGCAGGACAAGATAGCTAACATCATAAGCAATAATATTTATTTGTTCTACGACTTTTGGCATAACGCAATTAATTATTTTTAAATGTTTTTTTTTTAACTTTTATTGTACTCGCCTAATATTTGTCTATGTTCATTTGTGTATGTTCTATTCATTATCGGATGGACGACGCGACGTTCCCTTCGTTCGCTTCTTGTTTACGTAATTTTTGGGAGGTGTAGAGTTTATAATATTCAAACGGAAAATTAAATGAATATTTATTTTTGTATGAAAATAAAATCTAACAAATTATCAAAAGTCGTAGAACAATTAATGTTGTTGCTTATGATGTTAGCTATCTTGTCCTGCGAGGTTGCCGGTGTTTTACAACTAACCCTGTATATCGTAATTTCACTGTGTTTTTCTGAGTTTGTTTGTTTGTTGTCCGATATGAAAAATTCTGTCGGTGTTAGATAGCCTATTTATCGAGAAAGGCAGGTTATATATCATCACGCTAAGACCAACAGGAGCGGAGCACTAGGGTAAAACCGCGGAGTACAGCTAGTATTATGATATGTTTTAACCGCTGAAATAAAACAGGTAAGTCTTGTGCTATTAAAAAGATATTAAGCTCTGATTACTCAGCGTATGTCGCGAGTTTTGTGACGTCATACGCGTATAATTAACGACCATCTTTGTTAAAACTGTAATTAACAAAATCTTATTTGGATTATCAAGCGTTCAAACATTCATAATTTTGATAAGATGAAGGTATTTGCGTTGAAAATTCTTAGCTCTATTAGATTATAGCTACATCTCAGACTTCCTGTATTAATAAAGAAAATGACCACAAAAAAATCTTTTTAGCCAGAAATTTTCATTTCCCCTCACGATTTCCCAAATATTTTCTTATGCCGAACTTCGTACCGTCTCGTAATTTTCTATTCGGGATTTTTTATCTTAAAATGTATCCCGCCATTCTTATTATAAAGTTGAAGAGTTTGTTTGTTTGTTTGAACGCGCCAATCTCAGGAACTACTGGTCCGATTTAAAAAATTCTTTCGGTGTTAGATTGCTCATTTATCGAGGAAGGCTAGGCTATATATTATTATCATCACGCTAAGACCAACAGCGGAAGCGGAGTCACGCGGGTGAAACCGCGGAGCACAGCTAGTAAATGATATTAAATAATTTTAATTTTCTTAATACACATTAGTTCAGATCATGTTTCTGTGATCTGTGGTTCAGATATTGAATCCTTTACATATTGAAATATAAAGTTTCTGATGCTATGAGATGTTAGAGTTTTGTGAAAGTAATATATTCTCCAATCTCCATACACATGTGTTAGTTATAAATTTCATAGAAATTCAGCCTGTGCCTTTTATACTGCCTGTACAACGGAGATAAAGCTTGCCCAAATAAAGTTTGAATAAATGTTTTTTTAACGGGTCTGTACGTGGAGTGAATAAAACTTACAATGGTGTGTTTTGATTGTGACTAGTTCATTTCTGTGACTCTTCTCGGATGTTTATTTAAAACAACTGTTCTTATGGCAATTGATACAAAATTGGAAATTATTTTATAAAATTTAGCTAAAGAGAAATGCACCCAACGGTCCCTTGAGTGTTTTTGCATGTGCAATTTTCTTTAGAAAAAGTTCTATTGGAATTTCGAAATGTTGATAATCTGAAAATATTACCTATTGATATTTGAGGACATCTAAAAAATAACCATATCGAAATGTGAAACAGTAGATATTATGAATTTTCTCTGTAAATTAATTACTAATTCTGTAATCAAAAATCAAATTGCAAAATAATTCTCTTGAAAATTCAGATATGTTAATTTCAAAATAAATTGGTTTGACATTCTGCGAAACCTTAAGGCTGGTTGCAGAGCTTGACCGACCGTCAGTGCGTACCGTCGGTCCTGACGATACGCATCAACAATTGTATGACTATGACACTAATGCGCATGACAATACGCGTGCATATGGTCGGTCTAGCTATGAACGGTTTTATGAATTTCCATATATAGGTATGACAAGCGCGACTGACGTACGCACGCACTGATGGTCGGTCAAGCTCTGCAACCAGCCTAAGCAATGAATAAATTTCGCCTTAAATGGCTGTAAAGCATAGAATTGCTTTTCCCAGTTAAACGTATATTTTCTATTGAAAATGTTAATTCTGTTTAAACCCTTTGAATAAATGTTGTTTTAATTTATTAAATTTCCATTGTTATTGATATTAAAATAAAGGCACAGAGACTGGTGAATAAATCACAATTTAACACTAATTAAATCTGTTAACACTAAATGGCGGGAGCAATCAATTGACCGGAATTTGAATTTAATAGTTTATTAAATCGAAAAAATTTTTGATAAATAAAATTTGAATGGAAGATAAAAACCCATGGAGGGTTGTCGGGTGAGAACCGCAGGACAGTTCTTTGGCATATTATGATAATATATACGTACGGTTACTTACATATTTTGTAAAATTAAATTGTAATACTGAAATGATTTAAAAGAGCAACTATGGAGTTTTTTGCTGATTCTTCTCCATAGATACTGCTTTCCGAATCGGTGGTAAATGATAAAAATATGTATTGACGTTTCAAAAGTGCTTCTCGAAGAAGTCTAATTGAATAAATAAATGTTTGAGTTTGAGTTTGATAATTTGTGATTTTTACGGAATACCAATCGTAATACAATATAATATAAATGTCGTTTCACAATGTTTGTCCTCAATGGACTCCTAAACCACTTAACCGATTATAATAAAATTCGCACACCATGTGCAGTTCGATCCAACTTGACTCTTGAGAGATAGGATAGTTTAAATCTCAAATCGTTTTAAAGAAAGCGGGCGAAGCCGCGGGCGGTAAGCTAGTATTATACTATTAATAAGGACAGAAATTATGACCAAATCATTCGTATGTTCATTGTTAATAACGATAACGATATATGTATGTATTGATAAATACATAGGTATATCTTACTCAGTTAATACGCCGATTCAGAGTACCTATTCAAGAAATATTTGTGAGATATTGATATTCCTATAAAATAGATTACAGCGAATGTATAGGCCAAGTAGTACTAAGTAAAACGGTGACAACATTTTAAGCTAAAATAAACTGGATAATTTCTACAAAATCTGTCTCTAAGGCTGGTTGCAGAGCTTGACCGACCATCAGTGCGTACGTCAGTCGCGCTTGTCATATGTATGGAAATTCATAAAACCGTTCATAGCTAGACAGACCATACGCACGCGTCATTGGGCGTTTTTCCATTCCCGGCTCCGGCACGGCAACGGCATGGTCGGGGACCGGTACCGGCACCGGGACTTCGTTTTTCCATTGCGCCGGTGTCGATGCCGGTTTACGCCCGGTGAGTGGTACAGTACTGATATGACAATTCATATAAATATGCAATACATATGCAATTTTGCCGGGCCGGCACAAGTGGGAAGCTTGCTACCCCGGCGACGGCGACGGCGCCGGCAGGACTCAATGCCGTGCCGGCGCCGGCGCCGGTAAGTGAAAAAGCGAGCCATACATTTTCATACATTTTTGCTTCCCCGTCAACGGCACGGCGCCGGCGCCGGCGCCGGTGCCGGTGCCGGGCCGGGTAGTGGAAAAACGCCCATTGTCATGCGTACTTTATGATGTTAATAACGTAACGTAACGTAATTAATAATTAACGTAATTTCCTCTTCGGTTTATCGTTAATGTCTAGAATATTTCAGAACGAAGCTAAAGCAGTTTATAAATAGAGAAAATCTAAGTTGATTAAATCACAGCTTTTCATATATACTGAAGAACGCTTTTATGTTCTTCCAGGTAATTAGCGATTTCAATACGAAATATAATCAGCCTAATTTTTATCCCATTATCCTTTCTTAATGAAAGCTTTGTTTAATCTTTGCTAATTATAAAATTATAGAGGCAGAAGTCAGTATGTAATATAAAAAATATTGATAACTAGCTTTCCGCCTGCGGCTTCGCCTGCGTTTTCAAAGAAAAGCCCGCATAGTTTCCGTTCTCGTGTGATTTCCTGGATAAAACCTAGCCTATATTACTCGTGGTTACTTAATGTAGCTTTCGAATGGTGACAGAATTTTTAAATCGGTCGAGAAGTTTATGAGCCTATTTCAATACAATCAAACAAACAAAGTTTTCCTCTTTATAATATTAGTGTAGATAAAAAGGATGGGACATTTATTTGCTTTAAACATAACACAAATTTAACACTATACACTTATACAGTATTAATTACCACATTAATTGCATGCAACTAATATTGCTACCGGAAAACCATTAAAACAACATCTGTGTTCTATTATTGACATCTGTCAAAGTCCAATAAATCCATCTTCAATTCCAGATGGCACAGACAATCAATTGCAAATACAGATATTATACATAAATCATTCCATACACAAGCCTTTTTAGGGCTTTGTCAGATAGAACGCGTTTTTAGCGTGCGTTTGACGCTGCGTTATGCCAAATCGTGTTGTACTTTGAGGTAATAAACCGTCAACCATAGCGATAACGCTCTATATAGGATTAGTTTTTCGATTTCAGTATGAACATTTAACTTGTAACAAGAAAATATGGCATTGAACGCATTGAATGACGCCTGTATGTTTTTTTATCCTTTTCACACCTAACTTGGTCACCCCCACAGAAAGAGATAAAAAAACATACAGGCGTCATTCAATGTCATATTTTCTTGTTAATATTCATACTGAAATCTCCAGTGTATTAGATATAAGCTTCTTGGCTCTGACGCGTTATATCTAGCAAAGCCATTAGTCTGGATTTCAATTGCAACAAGGGCTTGCAACTGAATTTTATGGAAGAATTTGCACGTGCTACATTTTCCATTTCGATGTTTTATTTTAGTTTTATATATTTTTTAAACCTTTTTGTGTTAAATAGAGCTTACAGCGAACTCTATTATTTAACGTTTTGAAACAGTATATATAGTGCGGATAGACAGTACCTAAAACACGGACGTTTATAAACACACTTTACATTTTTAAAAATGTATATGAAAATAAACAATTAAACATTTTTTATTCACGACATCAAAATTTTAAGTAATTTCTAAGCGGATTTTTAATCTCTTTTGTAAGAAAGTCTTTAGTCTGACTATATTTCCTCGGAATTGGTATTTCGTAGTGTGTATAAAAAATGTGGATAATCTGCATAAACTCCATAAATCTCGGACAAAGTCCGCATACGCATAAGCAACTTTCATAAACAATGCTTTTAATATTAATTAAAACACATAAAATGACACACCCGATGTTAATTTTAATCGTGTGTAAAAAGGTTTTATAGAACGCTAATTTTTAACGTTTTTAATCGTTCCCATACCTGTTTTACAGCGAGGATTTAATATTGAAGTCTGTTAAACCATAAATCTGTAGTGTTCCTTCATTAAGCTTCTTTGGATAGATTAATCGAGCTACTTACTTTAATTAAACCCTCGTCGTAGTCTAAAAGGGTTTACCTTTGAGACATGATTGGATTACTTTTTTTGTAATTTATGAAAATTATTATCTGTGTGTTATGATATTTTGTTTTACCATAAAAAATAATTAAATTTTAAGGTACACCGGAAAGAAACGATATTCAAATAAATAAAGACTCATCCAAATCGGTTCACGCAGTCGAAACATTTCTGAAGTAACAAACCTAATAAAAGTTTTTTGAAGTTTTCTTGTTTATTAAATAGTTTGAAAAAAATGCCCAGCATTTGTAAACGGCGAAATAACACAATTTGCCTGCGACATCACTACATAGTATAAAACAAAGTTGCTTTCTCTGTCCCTACTCCTATCTCCTTTTGTATGTTTAAATCTTCAAAACTCACAACGGAGTTTGATGCGATTTTTTTTAATAGATAGAGTTATTCAAGAGGAAGGTATAATATAATTTAATATTAGGTTTTAGACAAAGCGGGCGAAGCCGCGGGCGGAAAGCTAGTATACATTATTCTAAAGACGAAAATCTTAAGTGTCTAATGATGTTTGCCATTGATACAATGTTTGTTTTAAGCTACGTAGGCGTAGGCGCAATGTGTTAAATCTATCCTTATATTATAAAGCTGAAGAGTTCGTTTGTTTGTTTGTTTGAACGCGCTAATCTCGGGAACTACTGGTCCGATTTGAAAAATTCTTTCGGTGTTAGATAGCTCATTTATCGAGGAAGGCTATAGGCTATATACCATCACGCTACGACCAACAGGAGAGGAGCCACGGGGGTGAAACCGCGAGGAGCAGCTAGTAATGAATAAATTACATACAAATAAAATTCAAAATATACTTGAATTAATACGATAAGAAAATTAAACGGATCGAAAACAGAATTTAATAGAGTATATTAGGTAAAATATGTTTTAAGGCTGCTTTTGATTGGCTGTAATATTTTCACTTCCTTCTATATTTTTGAAGCTTTAATGTGTAAGTGTATTCCATGTTTGAGAAGAAACATATTTTTATGTTTTATTTTAATTCCTACAACAATAAAAGCCCTTTAACCTACCTGAATAAGCACGCAGGTATATTTCAAAGGGACTCATATAAATATTTAAAACAATAGGTCCAAAACTTTTTACAGAACATCGTTAAAAGGGTCGAGGGTCTACCATTAGGAGGGTTGTAGACTATAAGACCACTTTGTAAAAGCAATTAGTATCATGAGTATCATTAGCTGTGTAATGGCATAAATTCGACTTAATTGATACACTGAATATCTCCGTACAGATTAAGCATTTTGTTGTAAATCTCTGTTTGTATGGAAAAATAGTTGAGTAACATGCTGTAGCTAAAGAAAACCCGCATAGTTCCCGTTCCCGTGGTATTTCCGGGATAAAACCTATCCTATGTATTAATCCAAGTTACCCTCTGTTTGTGTGCTAAATTTCATTGTAATCGGTTCAGTAGTATTTGCGTGAAAGAGTAACAAACACACACACACATCCTCAAAACTTTCGCATTTATAATATATTAGCTTACCGCCCGCGGCTTCGCCCGCTGTGTCTAAAACCGAATAAATTTTATACTAAAACCTTCCTCTTGAATCACTCTATCTATTACAAAAAACCGCATCAAAATCCGTTGCGTAGTTTTAAAGATTTAAGCATACAAAGGGACATAGGGACAGACAAAGCTACTTTGTTTTATACTATGTAGTGAAGTAGAGTAGGATAGGAAAGGATTTAAATTTTATAGGTGTTTATAGTCACGCTAAGAGGCACGGTTACGCCAACATTGATAAAATCAATATAAAAATTAGCGTATGTCAGTCAGGGACAACGAAGCTGTGGAATATGAAAATGGCTGCCTGCTGGGAGAATATAAAATTGACATGACATGCATTGAGACTTTTAATATGTGATTATGAAATTCCTTAAGAATAATATTATAGTGAGCAATAAAACGATACCTACATAGTATTAATATTTAAGAATAAGAAAAATACGTAAATGTGATAACTAGCTCTACCGGTTTTACCTGCATTACATCGTGCCTATATTAGTCTTAGCGTGATGATAAATTTCAAATAAAAAAAAAAAAAAATTCTCGATAAATGGTCTATCTAACTTTGTAAGAATTTTCCAAATCGGAAAAGCAGTTTCTGATATTAGCGCGTTCAAACAAGTACTACCTACAGCTATTTATAAGAATAAAAATACACATGAAAACTATGTGAAAACAATATGTTTATGGAAGGTAATAAAACTGAAAGAAAGAGGAAAACTACATAATGTATGTTGCAGTAAATATCACCTGAACAGCACTGTAGCACTCAATAAAAACCTTTCAAGGTAAATAAATGAGAGTACATTACGCTTCTAAAAGCATAGTTGAATAAATAATTAAAATAAAAGGAGCAATGTACAGGTTTCAGGAAGATAAGAGAATAAATAGCAGAGAAAGGAAAGCCCAAATATTTTAATATTAAGAAGGGTAAAACAGATTTTGTACTGCCCAAAACTGAATAATTTAGTATTAGGATTATATATTACATTATCACTACATACATAGTATAAAACAAAGTCACTTTCTCTGTCCCTATGTCCCTTTGTATGCTTTAATCTTCAAAACTACGCAACAAAATTTGATGCGGTTTCTTTTAATAGATAGAGTGATTCACGAGGAAGGTTTTAGTATATAATTTACTAGGTTTTAGATAAAGCGAGCGAAGCCGCGGGCGCAAACCTAGTCTTAATATACATATATAAATCTCGTGTCACAATGTTTGTCCTCAATGGACTCCTAAACCACTTAACCGATTATAATAAAATTCGCACACCATGTGCAGTTCGATCCAACTTGAGAGATAGGATAGTTTAAATCTCAAATCGTTTTAGAGATAGCGGGCGAAGCCGCGGGTGGTAAGCTAGTTAATTATAAATTGCTTTTTAATCCGATAAACATATAAAAATACTTTAAAAACATCTTACAAAAAATATTAACTGAGACCTTGTAAGACTGGTTTTAATGGAAACTTAGAACCTATATAAATGTTTAAATAAAATGTACATACAGCTTTCTAAACAAAATTTTATACACGGGTTGCTTGCATAAAATCATTATTTAATAACTTATTTGAATAGTTACTCGTTATCGATAATAGTAAAAGAAAAAAGTCTTAATAATATACAGTAAAATAAAACTAAATATTTACGTTCAATATACATAATTATGTGTGTTTAGAATGATATGTTTGAATGTGAAAGAAAGTAAGTATTCATCATATTATCAGTATGCTGTGACGCGCGGTTTCACCCGCGGACGAACCTGCGGAAAAAAATCAAGTACATATTATAATATGCTCACAGCTCATATTGTGTTACTCTTATGTATAACCTATATTACTGTAGAGTTTCATCCAAATCCTAGATTTGATCACGAGGTGGGATCCTAGCCCGTAGCGTTTACTCGGCTTTCGTCCTAGTAAGGTGTACTAGGAAGAAAAAAATAATAATAATAATAGTTTAAAAAAAACTAAAAAACACGCTTTTTATAGAAAACCGAACTAAAAAATAGAAAATTTTATCAAATTAGTGTATTGTCATCGGTCCTCAATAAATCTACAAAGTTTGAACGAATTCTGGCCGTTTAAAGTGGGTCAAAATCGCGCCCAAAGAAGTCGGTTACAAACATACAAACACACAGGTGAAGCTAATATAAAGCGTGTATAATAATAATATGGGAATTTGAAGCTCTTTGTTTCGCCAAGTTACGAATCGCGTTGTTTATTAATCTGATGACTTAGTTTCAAAATAATAATACAACCATTTGAGCTTTGTTTTAAATTATTTCAATCTACAAAACCTTTACAAGCACTCTCTATTTTACATAGAAATAGTCCGTATAATAAATTCTCATTTACTTTCTGTCTTGTTCACACCTCGCTTATCTTCATTTCAAATGTCACAAAAAGTATTGTTTATTTAAATTTATATTCTGTAGACAACATTTACTACATATCGCAATAGTTACTAAACTTTTATTTTTCTAAGTTTAGTCTGTAAAAAATCAATTTGATATAAATTTATAAAGAGTAGAAAAAATTCGATCACGAGGCGGGACTCGAACCCGCATCCTTTCGCGCCATTCCGGGACAGATGCCTGACCAATTCAGCCACTCGTGAATTTTTTCTATTCTTTATAAATTTATATTTATTATTTATAAAGCATTTGAATGCCATAAAACCAAAAATATCAATTTCAAATCAATTTGACATAATTTCGAAATTTGTTTTGTGTGTAGAGGTATATATATTCCAACTCCACTCAATTAATTTTGTTGAAAATTGGCATGGTGGTAGAGCGAATAGCCGGCCAAGCCAGGTCCACACTGTTCGAGCTGCTTCTCAGCAGTGGCTTCGCGAAACTGCTCGCTCTGTGTGGACCTGCCTAATAACGAACTTTACTTTTCTAATAGCTTATTTATTCAGCTTCTAGCCTTTAGAGCTAGCGCGCACGAGCAACTTTTGTCTCCGCAACTATTTTGTCTCTCCCATCAACTCTATGGGGAGTTGCGACGCTACGTGCGCGCACTTTCTTAAGAGCCAGCGCGCACGAGCAACTTTGTCTCCGCAACTATTTTGTCTCTCTCATCAATTGTATGGGGAGTTGCGTCGCTACGTGCGCGCACTTTCATACTAGCCCATGGGTGGGAGAGACAAAATAGTTGCGGAGACAAAGTTACTCGTGCGCGCTACCTCTCAGTCACGAAATATAAGGACTTCAAAATATGTAGTCTGAGTATACATAATATAATGAATTTGGATGATGAATTCTTCTTCAATCTACCCTTTAAGCTGAAAAGATTGTGTTTGCTTGAACGCGCGCATCGCAGGCACTACTGTCCGGTTTTGAAAAATTATTTTTCAGTGTTATTTTATTTCTTTTTCATAAATGAGGCCTTTATTATAGTGGATCAATGCGAGGAAAACCGTGGAGCACAGCTTGTCTGTCATAATTCTAAATACGTGAAGCATCGATTCTCATCTCTCTCAATTTTCTCATTTGTCACATCAATGAGTTTAATTATATTGTTAAATATTGACTAATATTTGACTTAATATTATCACAACGTAGAAGTTAAAATAGCTGGCTAATAACCTAACAATCCCTGAGGACAGCAATTAAGCTGAGTCTAACAAAGCTGGCATTGTCTCTCGGGACTCATAATAACGATTAGTTAGAAAATAATTAGCCATAGCGAGAATATAATTCAATATATTTACATTATTAGTAGTTTAGGTAAAAATCATTCTAAGGAAAAAAACATATGCAATTTTACCTCAGAGGAAAGATAAGCCCCAAATGTGTGCAAAAACAAGCATTGTAACATTCGTTTAATCGTTAGTAAAATTAATTATATCCGTGATCAAGTTAACGAGACTTCCATGTAAGGAAGTTAATTACCACAGTAACACATAGCTATTATATAAATAATTTCCACCTATTACTTATCTAATAGGATGAAATTATTTATACAAAAGCTAGGCATATTTCTTTAAAAGGATATTTAAAACCGATATCTCGATATCAAACTTCATGTGTGATAATAAAAATAATCATTAAAATTACTTCGGGTATCTGAAATTAAATTGGTTTAAAGGTTTTCTATTTTTACCTACTGAATATTTTGCAATATGTACCATCACGTGTTTGATAAAAACTCAGCAAATATTATAAATAGGTACTTGTGGGGAATGATGTGTGCTGTCATTTTCCTCGGCCGAGCCACGTCTACACTGACCGAACTGCTTCGCGCGGCAATTGCTTCGCGAGGCTGCTCGCTCTGTGTGGATCCGCTTATATAAACGTCAAACGACGATTAAACGTCACATAAAAATTGTGATTATGCAAGAACTGAAACTAAACTTGGAAGATTTCTGAGAAATAGTCAATAATATTGTCGTTTAATTTAAATTTTATTTATATTCGTAGTTTCTTCTCACCATTTATTTAATGTTTACATTTTTGCTTCTCGGAAATTTCCACGGCTTTTTATTTTTGTTTCTCCTTGAAATTGTTTATGGGCGTTTTGGAAGTGGGCGTCTAGTCAAGTAATATGGGTTAATAATATCGTAGAAATATATCAAGCCTGAAAGATCGTTATCTAAAAGGTCTCAGTAGATATTTTGTCAAGCACTTTCTTAGACTTGATGAGGGTGTAATTAAGTTCGTTTTTCCTTATGAAGCCGACATTGCCCAAGGCTACGGTGACGAAATTAGAAATTAATGAATTTTCGCCACAATATGAACCACGGATAAATTTGGCTGTAGAGTGTATTCGGGGTAATCACAAAGACAAAGGAATACTGATACAAAGAAACAATGGGGATTAGAAAGTGGAATACTTCGCTTATTTTCTCATCAAATGTTTTACGTTTAGTAAGTATGTATTAACTACAAGCAAATAATGTAATACGGAATCAATTTGATCCAGAAGTTTGGATAAATGTTGAACAATATCCGTGAAATGGACTAGTACATTTTCTATGAATAAGTTCCAATATACATCTAAATTACTGGAAATATTGGCCAAAATAATAATAATAATAATTAGCGCTCGGTCATGACATTTAATTATGCGTCTAATTTCCATTCAATTTCCGTGTATTTACCCAATATTGAGATTCTAATACCACAAGTAAATTTTGCTAAATTGATGGAGATAATCTATACCTACATATAATAAATCTGTAGAAGGGTCAATTCTGTACATTGAAAATATTGAAAAAATAAATAGCAGGGGGTGTTGCTGGATCGACACCAAACCCAAATATGTGATTAAATAAATTTTTGTCTGTCTGTCTGTCTTTCTGTCTGTCTGTCTGTCTGTATGTGAAGGCATCACGTAAAAACTAACGGTTCGATTTCGATGAAACTTGGTATAATTATACCTTATTATCCTAGGCATCAAATAGGATACTTTTTATCCCGGAAAAATACGTAGAAAAAAAAAATCTTAATTTTTCTTAATTTTTCCGTGCGGTCGGAGTCGCGGGCGGAAGCTAGTAATATATAAAGCATCGTCAAATCTGTCTACACTTTGCTGAAGTAGAGCCCTTTTTCTTGTATAAATAATAAGTATCAAAGAGATTTGAAGTTCCAAATAAAAGCCTATAAGCGACGTTATCCAATTATTATCTTCTATGATTTAATAAATAATATTTTGATAAAACTATATCCAGGACGCTCAAATTACTAATAACTTTTTGTTGCTAAGCAAAAATGTTATTTACTAATTACTATATTAATAAAAATAAATTTAGTGTGACTGAGTAGGAATTAGGAGTTAATAGTTATGACAAAGTATTTTTCCCTATTACATATTTCGAGAACATTTAAACTAATTAGCGCTACTCATATGTTTTGAAATGTGAAAATAATCTCTATATCCTCTAATATACGATTCAATATTAATTACCCATTTCGAAGTTGAAGATAGTAACAGTTTTTACCCTGGAAGGGCTTGACTAATTCTATTATGTTTTCAGAATATGCGTAGTTTCATATCACTATTACCTATTTATTGGCTATATTATTCTAATAATAAAAAAATAGACCATGAAACGGGATTCGAACCTGCGACCATCATTATCATGACAAATATCTCAACAAATATAATTATATTTGAACCAAAACTTTGGAATTATAAATGCAAGGCGTATCGAATTTGTTAATTATAAGACCCAACAGTTATCAAATTGTATCTCTTTGATTGAATTGATTTAATTTAATAGAACAATAGCAGAATATATTACCTATTATAAACTGTGATAATGTTTTCTATAATAAATTATTGTAATATAACAACGAAAATATTAATTACATTTTTCATTGTTTGTTACAAGTAATGAAAAGGTACCAATTTATGCGTATAAACTCTTTTTACCAATGAAAAGCTACAAAATCTATCAATGATGAATAAATAGGTAGGTACTTTTCTTTTTTCTGTTTCCTGATTCCAGCTGCGCAAATCCAAGAAAGTGTTACTATATAAATAAAATACCTTTTGTCTGGCACGTTTTTATTCTAAGTCGGTTAAAAACATAGTTCACGATCTTGTCGAATGTCGCATTTCCAAATTAACAAAGTAGTTTCCCTTCCAGGCTGTCGGTAATGTGTCTCCCAAATCGCTTGCAGCTGTCTCTTAACGTGATCAGAGATTCAAACTTCTGCAGCACTTTTCGTTAACTTCTCAATTTCATTCAATATATAAGTTTTCATTATATGTAATTAATGAATTCCAATATACTTATATATAAAAATGAATCCCGTTCCGCGTTGTCACGGCATCACGTGTGAAGTTGTGAACGGGTGGACCGATTTCGATAATTCTTTTTTTTATTGTATTCCTTGAAGTACGAGGATTGTTCTTATGTAGAGAAAACATAAATATGTACCACGGGCGAAGCCGGGGCGGACCGCTAGTAGTATATGTAATTAATAATCGTTAACATAGGTACCTAACAAACTAATTTGAAACATACAACGCAAGTAAATAAAAATAAACTGGTCGAACTTGCGAACTACCAAAAACTTCTTGCAACTTTAAAATTGCATTTTACATTGCCATAAACATAAGAATAATGATTAAATCTTCATATTTAAACTTATTAACTTATAACTTCTATTCACATTGTAAACTACATGCTACTTCAAAATCAAAAGAGAACATACAAAGCATTCCATATTGCAAGTTTATCAAACGAGATCGTTATCCAGCTTCATACGGATCTTGTAACAATTTAATTATAGCATGCACTCTGCCGAATATTAACAAAGTTCCCTGAAATATATGCCGTAAGTTCGTGCAAGAATCTAGATATCTAAGACTCTCTGAAATATAATATTATAGTCTATGTCTAAGACGCTGTAGAGTCTATTGTTCATGCCTTTTGATGTTCTTTATTATTTTAATTTTGATTTGATTGGAAATTTTCCATCTTATCAGAACACAATAATTAGGTATGATATTATATGAAAAAAGCAATATATTATTACAACTAATAAAAAGTTAAACAATGGATAAATTTCTACAATTTTCTACCATAGCTGTGTCCTACTCTTGCTCACAATGAAACGTCAATCATAAAAACAAAACAGGTTATTGCAATAACTAATTCATTGCAAAGCGAATGGGTAAAAAGAGACTTGATTTTTTTGGGATTTTAATTGAAATATGTTTTGAATATTTTTCAACAGACAAACATTGATTGGATAGGTTCTAATTCCATTTTTACAGCGTTTGAATTCACAAAAGAATAGATTTTGACTAAAATTAGAACTAAAATATTCGTAACATTAAAACCATACATAAAATAATATTTGGAACTTCTGAATAGCAAAAATAGAAGAAACAATTTCTTATTGCCCAAGTAGAGATCGATAACAAATGATTGGCCGGAACAATTAATCAGATGTCTTCAACCGATGTTCTAGGACTCAAATCCCATGTTGCCTATTTCTTAGAGTATTCATTAATCTTACTGGGATTATTTATTTAACACAATATATGGACATGTCCCGTTCAATCTCTCAACAACTATTTATTATTTGTACTAGATAATGAGATAAATATTCTAATAGTCAAGGTAACTTAAAAAGCAGCATCAATATTTTTATACTAAAAACTAGCGGCCTAGCCTTAGCCTTTTTATACTAAACTAGCCTGCGGCTTTGCCCCCTTCGTCTATAACTTAAGAAATTATATAATATAACTTTCCTCAAGAACTCCTCTATCTAAAGATAACTGCATAAAAATCCGTCGCGTAGGTAGTTTCAAAAAATTTAAAGATTTAAGCATACAAACATAGGAACGAAGAACCAACCACATTTTATGCTCCTAGTTACAAAAATATGGTCTTATTTTGTGGTAAGAACACGAATAACGTGGTTATCTTTCTGAGGTCAAATAACTTCTTGTGAAAGGATATTTCTCTGAAATCAATTTATACAAGACCTCTCCAAGACGACATCGCAACTCCAGTTATTTTTAAATTATCATATTTTTGCAACCATTAATGCAAGGAGATTTAAAAAAAAATTGAATAAATATTTTCTTGCAAATCTTTGCTGTTTTAAAATGGATCTTTGCTTTATGAAATGAATATTAAAATGTATCTTCGTAGAATGTTAATACAGTCTTGTTTTATATGAATATTAATACAAATAAAAAATTGATTTAGAGTACCAGTATGCATAATTTATCAATTTACGATCGTACTTGGTAAAATTTTAAGGTTTTTAAATTCAAACAAGTTAAAACTAAAATTTAATTGCGAAAAAAGTAGCGGGATTTCTTAGTTCATGCACCAATTAATTGAATAAATGATTTTAAGCGGTGAATTGAATATTTTGCTGGCAGGTATAAATTTCGCAATTTCGACGGATTTTCTCTGTAGAAGCTGCTTTCCGAAACGGTGGTAAATCATTGCTATGAACTATGACAATTTAAAAGCGCTTCTAAAATAAGTATCTTTGAACGTTTGAGTTTATTTTATAGAAGCAGTTTAACACATAGAAATACGATAGGAATACTGTCCGACGCAATAACTGTAAAATATGATGTATACACATCACGCAACAGGATTGAATTTTCATCCGATACCCGCCAAGCCAGTTTTGGATTAAAATCGGCTCTATCTTCATTGGAGTATTTTGTGGTAACTTTTTTACCCACAAATTGCCTACTACAAGAGTTTTTTTGAACTAGAATTTATTATATGTATCAAAGCCAAAAATATTATTTTTCAATCGACTTCAAAAGAGGAGGTATTCGACTTTTTTCGATTCACAATTCGACTGTAGGTATATTTTTTTTGGTTTTAATGAATCTTTTTTTAAGCCATTATTCCCATTAAAATTTCGTCCAAAGATAAATAAGTAAGTATTTGGATAAAATGTTGATGTAGGTATGGTTGCAAATATATATTTTTGTGAGTTGATTAAGTACTACACCTTTCATCAAGCTGAAAGGACAGTATAAATTCATAAAGAATAGAAAAAATTCGATCACGAGGCGGGACTCGAACCCGCATCCTTTCGCGCCATTCCGGGGCGGATGCCTAACCAACTCAGTCACTCAAAAGCCTCTGAAAGGAATCTGAAAGAATTTATGAAATTTGAGTAGAGAGAGATATTTTTTCTATTTAGGCTTTGGTACCATAGAGTCTATTAAGCGTTATATTATACATAAACTTCAAGTCTCTTGATAAATAATATTATATCAACAATATCTTCGCAGACAAAATTCTTTGATATTCGTTGACGAGGGTCAATGTTGAATAGAAGGGAAATTGATAAGGTCCCTTTATTATTTGATGTAAACAATACAGGCTTATGTGAAAGTTATCTAATAAACGAGTAGACCAGTTTGTTCTAAAATTACAAATGACAAATAACGTGGACTTATCAGTATTCATTATAGATATTATTAATAATTATAAAGTTGAAGTATTCAAAATATATTATATAAAAAATATACATAATATACCATACGAATTTGAAGTCAGATACGTTGTGAAATGTAATTTGCTTCTCTTATCGATTCAACACAACTTTAATAAAACATTACGTTAGACAGGAGTATAAAAATAGTAGGTGATAATAATCACCTACTATTTTTATACTCCTCTGCTCCGAAAAGCTTTTAGTGGAGTAAATTCAAAGTTTTATTTTCATAAGCATAAGCGCAATCTACAAAATGTATGCAACTGCTTTTCAAAATACATCGTCATATCAGTGTAAATGAGATATATAGATGAGATAGATATAATATTATATTCTTTATTTTCCTCACTATAGCACGAAATAAATTATTATTTTTTCAACATGAACAGTTTGCAGTATCCCTGCACTCTGCAGTTCTGTTGATTCACTATCTAATGTGCACCTATCTATGCTAATATTATAAAGCTGAGTTTGTTTGTTTGTTTGTTTGAACGCGCTAATCTCAGGAACTACTGTCCGATTTGAAAAATTATTTCAGTGTTCGATAGCCCATTTATCGAGGAAGGCTACAATATATTATCATCACGTCAACAGAAACGGAGCACAGCACAGTAAAAACACGTATTCCATGGAAATTCTTTTTTATTACACATTAGATTGACGTTCAGTTTAAAATGGAAGCCTCAAATTGAGCACACAATAGATTTATAGCACACCACATAAGTTTCCAAATATAACTATTACATAATAATATGAAGGTCTCGTAAATCAACGTCTGTTGTTCTCATCATTTTGCCAATCAGCCCCCGTACTATGATGTCCTAAAGCATCATAATACATGTTGTGGAAAAATGACAGCGCTATACAGGTCGTATAGCGCCATCACTTTCACATACGTACTGGAAACAATACTGCTATGAGACATGGTAACCTGGTTGTCCTCGTATTATTGGTGAACAAATCAATGTAATATGTCTTATCCTTGAATGAGATGGTTAGTATGGATATCGTAGTTATTATTAATACATCTATCTCGTTATTACTTTATTAGTATTCATAGGATGTAGTATGAAATATATCTTGTAGTATCAAATTTATATGAAGTGCTGTTTTATATAAAGGTAAGTCACAGACACACAGACAGCCTGAAATTGATTACATTGAGTTTTATCTTCTGCAGATGCACATAGTATGGCAGGCTGTCCTTCGCAACTTAGTCTGTAATCTGTTCACAAAGGGATTGTTTTCCATTTTTGCAACATTTCTCATTTACATTCCGCTGTTATATTAGTAGAGTGTTTGTGGTGTTATTTAGCTTATTCTACGCGAAGTGAACATATTTTTTTATACGATTCAGTTTATAATGTAGGTAAGTGTTTAGGTGTGTAAGCAAATTGAAATATAATCAAAAGTTTCCTAAATATACTTTCAATAACTCTGTTAAATCTCAATAAAAATGTGAACTGTTAGTATAAATTTAATATAATATAGTATACATTTTATATCAAATAATAATGCTTAAAATATATCACATTCTAATTATACAAATATTTTTTAGAAATCTGAAAAAAAAATCTCAAATATACATGCTATTAAAAACGATATAAATTTTTCTAGTGTCCACAGGAAAACCTAAGCTATACTAAAAGCTTAAGGGCCCTTAGTAGGTGAACACGGCAAAATGGACTGTTTTCTATGAGCTATAAGTAATTGAAAATATTGAAGTTTTTTCGCACTGAAATTTCTACTATGTATTACAGACCGTATGTGTGATGGGATGACTGTTTCCAAAACACGAATGGAAAAATTTTTCTCAATAAAAAAAATCCTGAAGTTACCTCTAAAATATCATATAAATGCTCATTACAACCGTATTTTACGATAATAATTCGTATAAAATCACAAGTACATAGGCATTTACCTTCTCGATTTCGCGACTGTTTTAGATTTAGAAAATACTAAATATTTCCATTCACTTTTTGCTAAAAATGTGAATGGCGCTTACGATTTTTAGTTTCGAGCACCTACCTCACCCTACCTCAGGCCCGAATAGCTGAATTTTCGCTGACCGCCTAACCTAGAACAAATGTTGTTACTTATGATGTTAGCTATCTTGTCCTGCGAGGTTGCTGGTGTTTTACAAGTAACCCTGTATAAAACAACAGAGATGGTAGCATATGCTTTTCAATTTCTTGCAATCCACACAAAATTATTTGAAGCCGTTTTTATATTCAAAACAGCATAACCTTTAATATCAAAACTACGCTAAATCTGCATTCGAGTCACGTTTTGAGATAAGTACTGAAGCTCTAACGTTTTACATAGTATAAATTGAGTGCATATTTCATGTGCACTTAGATTTAAATCTGTTGCTAGAAGATACAAGTACTAAAAATGTGAATTTATCGCTTGATCTATTTATATTTACTTGGTCTATTTCTAAGTGCACTTGTTTAAATTCATTCGCAATATTAATCTGTATATTATCTGTATGTATAATTTGTTTTTTTTAATAAACATTTTGTCGGCGGTAAAACAACATGGCACGGATACAAAACTTTTCAGTAGTTAGGTATAAATTTTCATAATTAACTAGCGGTCCGCCCCGGCTTCGCCCGTGGTATATTTTCTCACCATAAGAACCATCCTCATAGGTACTTCAAGGAATATAAAAAAATTATTAACGATCAGTCAGCCGTTCTCGAGTTATGCGCTTACCAACACATTTAGCGATTTATTTTTATTATACAGAGATCATTTATATATCAATAAGTGACGGTAATGAACAATTAGTTATTGTTTTCAATCAGTTTCACTTGAAGATCGTTATTCAATAGAAAGTTCCGAAGAAGCTTACGATTGTTTATCCTATTGGAAAAATATTGAGGTCAGAGTTTCTTTGGCGTCATTCATAGAGCCTGATGCATTGAAAATAGACGGGAATTTTCTTACAAATTGATAATTTTCATAAGTTTGTAAATTTTAAAAATTACGAGCACTCGTCGAACATACTCTTGATAAAATATGAATATGCAAGTATGAAATAATATTAAGATTACTATCAACACTTGATATCTATTACATAATAATAAAAAGTAAAATATTATTTGTTTAAAAGCGCTAATCTCAGGACCAACTGGACCGATTTAAAAAATTGTCTTAGTATTTATAATGTGTACCACGGACAAAGACGGACACAACTTTTCAAAAAGTATCTTACTTACCTTGGAAACTTTAAAACTCTACCAAACACAATCTTATTTTCCCATACAAAGTTTCTTAATTCTTTGTTTCGGTTAGAACAAAAGCCATATACTGCTATTGTTATATTTCTTGGTAACTCAAGATTGACAGTAACTTCAGTTGGCACGTGCTACGTTTATGGAACATATATGAAAAGTTTTACCAAAATGCGAAAACAACGGGTTTCTTATTATTGTTCTTCCAAGCTTAGTAATGTGTGAAGCTGTTAGTGTTTAGTAATATTTTGTTTATATATGTTTGTTATTTAATATCTTTCTACACTTTGAATACCTACAAATTACAGTTTTTATTTATCATTTTTGAGGCTTGTAAGTTTACTCAAATCGATCGATATAAAAGTTTTCGCTGGATACTAATGGATAAGTTGTCGTAGGTAGTAATGAATGAATTCATAGGTTTAGCTTATAGATTTATAATAATTTAACACCTATATTAGAGTCATTTTAATTGCCTATTAACATTTGACGTCTATCAACTTTAAGGTCTCAGCACACATATGGGATCGGAAAGGGATCGTAACCGTAACGCCTTTCGCCTCGCTGTCAACCAGGCGTCAACCTACCGTATGCACCAAATGCAATGCACGTAACGAAAGCGTATCAGCAGCGCCTGTACGTCAACTCGGCTACGGCTAGGCGACACCGGCGCGGCGTTACGCCTAAAAAGTTAGTACAGCAAGTCGTAGCAGGCCGACACGTAAGCGCGTGGACGGAGAGACGTAAGCGCGGGGACGGAGAGACGTAAGCGCGGGGACGATGAGCCGTTAGCGCTGGAATTGCAAGTTCGGAGCCTGTTCCGAGGGGAGGCGATTACGTTACTATTCCGATTAGTGTGCGTTGCAGTAGGGAGTTTAATACAAACCATTCTGAACGGCTCGAGGCGATACGGTTACGATCCCTTTCCGATCCCATATGTGTGCTGAGACCCTTATCTTCGTAGTGAGGTAACCTGCCTAAAGAATTAATCGATACGGACTTGAAACATATTTCAATCGGACTTGAAACATGCGGCAATATAGTAGATTTATTTTATTATCTTTTTTTAACAGATTCATCGCATACAAGTCGCTTATAACATGACAAATATTCTTCAAAGTCGGTTTACATAAAATCAGACAAACAGCATTCTACAGTTTTTGGCAAATTAAATCTCGTCGAGTCACAAATGAGAAGTGTGATGGATGTTGTTTACTCCCAGTTGAAGCGCGTATTAGCCCGTAATTTATTGGCATAATTACACCAAATGTATAGAAATAACCCTTTTATTTGAGGTTAGGCTTGAAGATTGATTATGATTTATTTCAGTTATCAGATAACAATAATATATTAATATCTGTTTTGCGATTCTGAACGTGATTTATGTTTGCCGTAAAATAATTCAATGTAAACTCATTATAATTTATGTAAGTACTTAGCTTTTTACAGCAACATGAAAAATGTAATGAATAATATTTTATGAAGAAACATAACTCTAAAAAAAGATAAAGCTCGATGTTAATTTATTTTTGTTTTTGTTTTTAGTTTATTATTAAAAAAGTGTTAACCCTTTCTAACCTTTGTAAATAGAATGAGTAGGTACCTACTCACTTACTCAGATTGAACTAATATAGTAACCAACTTGTTTTCCAAATATTATAAAATATTAATATTGATAATAAATTATTAACCTTTCGGAAATAAGCCGATGTAATAACCGCAATTAGCAATTTGCCTTTTAATCCTTTAAGCTTTTAATATAGTTTACTGATTTGTTTGGAAAATTATTTATAACATAATTAACATTAAAGCGATTTCAAAATCCTGTTTTTCTGAAATATATAATTTTAGCGTAGATACATAATAATAATAATTTATTTTCTGTTTGGTCCCTAAAATTGAATTTTTACAATTATTATAAGATTAGGAATAACATATTTTTTTTTATTTATTTAATTAAAATAATCTTTTCCTTCTTCCGATTAAGATTAATGACAAGCGTTTATGAGTTCTTACTCACATTTCTAAGACACGAAGGAATTTTTAATGACTCTTCACCGCTGTCTTAATTGAGGATCAAAGTGCTCTTTTAAATTAAAAGACAGTAAAATCAATAACCTATATTTTAGTACTATAAGTATACAAAATTAATTATACTTTGATAAAGATAATACAATTGTATAATATCATCGTTAAATCTATAATAAGCGAACGGCGATAAAGAAATATTATTGTCCGTCAAATAAGCTGTGAGTTAAAAAGTCGTTTTATAAAAATGTTTTTGCAGCTGTTGCTTTGAAAATATAAAAAAGTCAAAGAAAATAATACCTATATTTGGGCAACTATAACAGTTACAATTTTAAACAATAATATATCAACGTATCTACAACATTCATACATGCAGGTCAACGGTTCACTTAATGACAGTACACGCACAAAATAAAAGAAAAGAAACTCAAAGAAGAGAATTTTAACGAATTTATCCCATAAAGAAATCAGGTAGCATTGTAGGTAAACTTAGCTACGGAAATAAGGTATTCGAGAGAGATTTCGTTTATTCACAAAATCACAATAGGTAGATATCTATTGGGTGTTAATTGCTTGAAATCTTGCAACGTTAAGATACGAACGTGTTGTCAGTATTTCTTACCAAGCCCAAGATAACTCATGTGAAAAAATAATTGTACCTAGATATCTATGTAAATTTCTATCTACGTCATCAAGTGACTTGTATTTCGCCATATTCAAATTCCAACTATTTACCCCTCTTTGCACTGTTAAGTCACGATTGCTAAACCCTACCAAGTATACAGAAGCATTCTTTTCCAATACAGCGAAGTCATGAGGTTTTATTGTGGCCATAGACATTCGCGTCTGACATATTTCAAAGAGCAGTGACTTGGTGAAATAAACCGACTGTGCTTGGAAATCGGCCAACGGTTCTGAGTTGTCAGTACAATGGTAGGAACATGTATTGTGGTAGAAATGTACTTATTGAGACTATAATACTGTTGAGGTTTATCATCCTATGTTCCGTATGAAAAAAAAAAATGGGGGAAGCAGTTTTGAAAAGTTTTAAACATAATATTACATTATATTAAAGTCTATGAGGATTCTGTGGTGCATCTTTTCAATTAAATTAATAAAGAAATGCAGGTTTCATAATCTACAGGTATCTACGAATTTTCTTGTTAGACGAGCGACGAAATTTATCTTTGATAAAACCCCCAACAAAACAAATTACTTTTTAAACAGAGAACGGTAAAATTGTACTCTTATCTTCCTAAAATTTGACAGGAATGGATTTTCGGAAAAATAAATATATAAGCAAAATTGTTTTCTTTATTATCTATTCAGTTCAAACAACAAATTTACTCAAAAACCATTGTGTATTTTTAATTTGAAGGGTAAAGAAATATTAATTCGAGTTACAATGAGAGACAAAGCGAACTTATAGCATTATTAAAAATTGTTTCAAGAAAATTTAGTTATTTAGAGAATTCTTGTTAGAAAATGAGCCATATTTCCCCGGCACTTCACAAGATGTTCCTTCTTGCTTGTTAAGGCTTCTATTTCGTCTGTGAGAGCCTTAATTTTTTCCTCCGCCTCCTGTTTACCTCTGAAAATAAATTAAAGTACAAAATTGAATTATTTATTACCTGATCCAATTTCAAAGTAAGCAAATGGTGGTACGTGACTGAAATCGCTATGTTGTTGATAATACAATTTGAATAAAAATTATGCCCAAATAAAAGTCTGTATTATGTGTCGGGTACATTATTTATGTTAAGTTATTAGGCGCTGAATTAAGGCTTTGGGATAAAATATTATCATTATTATCCATTGAGATATACATATGGAGACGACACCGCCTACATCACTTATGTTCCGCTCAACATACGCCTCTACTCATTTTTTAATTTGTTTTAAAGTGAAACGCATCAAATATGCCTTCGTGTGTGTTACGATATTGCACAAATAATACGGAAAAGTGCGAAGGAATAACTTTCATCGGTAAGTACCTAACTAGATAATATTTTTTAAAACTTAGAGCAAAAAAATGGCGCACAGATTTTGTTCGTGGTGTCTCCTCCATACGTAGTACTATTATCTCAATGTTATTATCAAAATTATTTGTATTTTTTGTTTCTCGCGGCCAACGTTTATTTCAAAGTTCTCTATTTCCAAAAATAATGTATGATATTATATTTAAGTTGTCTTTTATATCTAATAAAAAACGTGGGTTTTGATTGAAAATTAAAGCCGAGATGTAGTTGAATTCTAAATATATAAAAAAAGTTAAATCATTGTCAGTCTGTCCGGATATTGTGTTCAAGTGTGGACTACTAAAATAAGGCACGTATGTCCATATATCATTTTCCTTTTCATAGTTCAACGAATAGCACTTTATTAAAGTAGGTCACAATTGGAAAAAATGTAATAGTCTAACTAATCCATTTGGACGAAAAGAGTATTTAATTTTATTGCCTTTTGAAGTAATTCTGAGCGTACAAAATATCAATTTAAGTATTTCTAGTTTTTGAATGAAAAATTAAACGTTTTCGTGGGAATCTATTTTTAAACGTTTTCGACAAAAGAAAAGGGGTAATATTTGGGTAATAAGTATTATATTATACAACGTACCTACTCTTTTTGATGTATGTTTTGTGAAAAATATTTTATATTTTAATACCGAGAAGTAATCGATCTGTTTCATTAATTTTTGATAGAAATAATATTAAAAATCATTGATAATTTCGTTATATTTTTTTTACCACCAGACAGTAGACACTCTTTTCTAATAAAAAAGAGCATATTACACAAAAAAGGAGCGTGTGTGCCAAGCACACTTGTCAGAAGTGAAACTCTTTTGGCAAGATTCAAAGATCTACGACTAAAATCGTCGCCTTACTCAACACGCCTAAAGAAGTTTCATTTCAAAATATGTACTTATTTTTAATAAAATGGTATTACATAACATTAAGTATGTCCTCCGGCACTCCAGTACTCAATTCCTCAATTTCAAACTGTAATTTTCTCACGTCGTCTTGACGACACGCCTCCTCAGCTTCCAGCTCAATGGTGATATTCTTTATCATTTCTATTTCGTTGTTTATTTCTTCCTCGTTCTGATGTTGTTTGAAATTAAATGTTAGATATATCCCTTTTATTAATTAGATGCTTGCGGGACAGTCAATTATAATCGAAAGATTGATTCTAAATCAGTTTATAATTCATTAGGTTGGTATAAATAAATATACAGTTTAGAAAACTGAAAAACACGCTTTCGTAAGATAAACTTATCCAATAATATTGCCACCGATCCTTGATAAGTGGTCAAATCTATATCGTTAAGGGCTGATTTTTCAATCCTTGGTTAAATCTTATTCGTCCAATGAAGTATTACGCACGTATTACGCAATAATATTATACAGATGTCACCTAAAAAGTGGGCAAGTACATGTTTAATACGATATTCGATGAATAAGTTTTACTTAAGGATTGAAAAAATATCGGCCCTAAAACATACAAGGGGCCTTACATTAATCATGTGATGTTCTTTTTGGGATTTTTTGACCCCCCCCCTCCCCCTTGGTGATACGTAGTGAGGTTTAAGACTCCCCCTATATCACGTGTATTTTTTCGTACCTGCAAAGAATCTATTTTTTATTTATAAAAAAATACTAGTTTATGTATCATCTAATTTTATTATAGAAAATTAAAGGCTACTATAATAAACGTTCAGAGGTAGACAGAAAGATTGCAGTTTGTTTTTGAATGACATAAAAATAATTAAAGAAATGCGGAAAAGTTGTACGCGTTTGACTAAAAATAAATACATGTAACGCCGCTTTTCGGTTGAGTATCGCGCGCTTGCCGAAAAAATAAATACACGTGATATATTACGATAAATACACGTGATTTTTTGATGGACCCCTCCCCCTCTTTCCAGCCTCACGTGATTAATGCCCAGCCCCCAAGTAAAAACTAAAAAGCTAATAAAAGCGTGTTAAAAAAAGGTTGCATGAATAAACAAAAATCCATAGGCCTGAAAAAATATTACTGACTATGGTTTATTCAAAGATAGCGCTATAATAATTATTCTCTATAGCTATACAGCTACAGTAAACACGAAATAATGAAAAATAACCTTATATTCTAACAAACAACCCCAATTAAAACGGCAAGCAATATTTAGAAAATGTCAATACCACAAACTATAAAAACCACGGTAAGAAACCATGGATCAAGTACCTATTTGGCCATGTTATCAAGTAAATGACGCATGTAATCGGTCCCTATTTCTTATCTATATTTATGGAGGATATTTTTTTAGACATATTGTTGGTTCAGTAAACATCAACATTTCTAATTATTATTGAAGTGAAACTTCTTTATCAGGGTTGGAAAAAAATTTAGTGTAACATTTTTTCGTTACGCGTGACATTTTTCCGTTACGCGCCATCTTTTTCTTATCCCTACCACGCGTGATTCGACGTATTTCTGTAAAGTTACATATAGTAAATTATTTTTTGAAAAATAAGGTCATAAAGAAGTTTCACTTCTTACTTGTGTACACTAGTACACGCACACTTTTATTTCGTCTCATTATGTATTTATATAACAAAGCTGATCTATATTGTAAAGGTAAGCAATATAATTGTAATCAGGTATCCAATTAAAACGTGATAATGATTAATTCTATTTCGAGATTAAATTGTAATGAGTTTATTGAATAAACGTCAGCACAAATGTTATGTATGCAATATTATTAAATTAAGGATGACTTTGCTTTTGTATTGGTTGCCAGTTAAAGGTTTACCTTTGTGATATTGTAGGCAATTTATCTATTCGTTTATAACTCAGGCCCCGGAATCACAGACACAATAGAAAATCTATTGTGTCGTGGACCGATCAGGCCGCTCGGGGCTCAATGGGTTAATCGCATGGTTAAAATTACTAAACTACTAACTACTTATTTTATACATGTGAAAAAAAAATTTTTTCTCAAAATGTAATTGCGTTGAAGTTTTGTAATCTTATTTATATTTCCAAGGTTATGGTCTAGACTCTAGGTGATATAGGAAATTTATTTATTCTACTCGTGATAATTGTCTACTTACTTGACGAACCTATCTCTCAGATCTCAATAAACATAAGCAAACCCGCAGGTAACTGCTAGTAAATCTATACATATAATAAATCTGTAGAAGGGTCAATTCTGTACATTGAAAATATTGAAAAAATAAATACCAGGGGGTGTTAATGGATCGATACCAAACCCAAATAAGTTAAAAAAAATTTTGTCTGTCTGTCTGTCTGTATGTGAAGGCATCACGTGAAAACTAACGATTCGATTTCGATGAAACTTGGTATAATTATACCTTGTTATACTGGGCATAAAATAGGATACTTTTATCCCGGAAAAATACGTAGAAAAAAAAATCTTAATTTTTCTAAATTTATCCGCGCGGACGGAGTAGCGGACGGAAGCTAGTTATTAATAATAAGAAAGTCATCATAATAATATAACGTCTGGCAGCTAAAGTGCAGTAAACTATCTAATTGGTACAAACTTACCGCAAAAGCCCGAGTTTGTCGAAAGCGCTGTGCAATTTCACTAAGGGTGTCTTCGTATTTGCGACTGAAAATTGTAGATAATAACAAAACAAAAGATATTAAATTTAATTTAAATTAGCTGTAAGGTACATTGTACAAATAAATTAATAAATTAATTAATTAATATTAAAACAATTATATAAAATATTGATATAGCGCATAATTTTAAATCTATAGTCGATAAATTAAATGCATACTTATGAATTTTGTAATGAAATATAACACTCTCAATGATATAAAAAAAATGAATTCATAAACTCTTTTTTGTCGGTTATATGAATTATTTATTATTGATAAAAGCACGTCCCTACTTCTAACGATCTTTGAGTATTGGCTTCGTTTCTTATTAAACATGGTTCATAAAAGTAATGTTCCATCCATATTATATTATTTACAAGAAACGAAATTCAATCTCACATATAAGACATACTTTAAAAATAAATTATCATCATTACAGAATATAATTTCATGGAGCAGGAATCAGGCTACAGGGAAAAATATTTTTTATTTAAGCCAGCGCGCGGCCGAAAAATTATTCATGAATCACAAAATTGAAATATAGATATTTAACACATTTAATATGATGGTGTTGAAGTTTCAATGTAATCTAAAAGTACCTAATTGCACTTCAAATAAAGGAATAGGTAATCAAGAAGATTTTTCCCTCATAACAAAAAAGTACTGTATAAGAAAACATTTAACATAATATGATTTTGTTTGATAACATTCAACATAAATATAGATAGATAAAATAAATAAATAATAATAAATTAAATATTAGATTCAAAAACTTGGATAACAAATTGAAAAAAAAATTTTTTCCCTACTTATAATATTGATAATTACGAACTATTATTATATTAAATTAACTTTATAATAAAGATTTAGAAAAAATTCGAACACGAGGCTGGACGATGATCAATTTTTTTCTATTATTTATAAATCATTTGAATGCCATAAAAAAAAATCAAATTAAATTAACTCATAAATAATTGAAACATACATCTCACTCTCCACACACGCCTGTTCCCGTCTAACCTCCGTCTCCAACATAACTCTATGGTCGCGCGACTTGTCAACTGAAGCGCTCATGGCCTCGCATTGTTTTTTTAATTGCATCCGTTTCGCTGTTAACTGTACTGTGGATTGTGAATAATCTGTTTGTTTTATTTGTTTATTTGTAGGGTATTTTGTGGAATAAATACTCGGTTTTTTAGTGTCTATCTGTTTTTTTTGTGAAACATAATGACTTGATTGCGGGAAATAAGTTTCTATACAACCCAAAGTAGGTGTTTTATTTATTTTGTGTGCTACCTTTATTAAAGGTATTTTTATAGGAAAAGGGAATGTTGTTAGATTGTGTAGAACAAACTATATTAATTGAATGATGATATTGTAAATAACGTGAAAATGCTTGAAATAGGCCGGGAACGACGCGACGGCTCAAACGCGGTATGAGATGTATTGATATTGGAAAATTTATTTATTAATTGATGTTTTATTAAGTTTTTGTTCATCATCTTTATTTTTTATTTTTACTGTAATGTTTGAATTAAAGAAGCAAAGTAGAACTTTACATGAACTAAATTTAACAAATTCAATGTATGAAATTATTATTTTATATCTGTTACTAATTCTTTACTAATGATATGTTTTATAACCATTGTAACAATTATTATTACATAAATTTCTAATAAATAAATATAATAGATTCTCTTACCATTTTCTAGCTTCAGGCGTTCTATTTCTGTATTCAGAGAACGCGAAATGCGCAATGCATTCAACGTTTTATGGTATTTCTGTTCATTTTCCGCATCTAACGATGGCATTGCAGACTTCTACAAAATTAATTAACAACTTAATAATAATCGTAATAAATTAAATATGTACCTTCTTAAATAACGTCAAAGTACATACCGTTACTACAATGTCGTTCTCTACTTCTTCCAAGTTTGATTTTAACAAACATATTTGCATCTGTTGTTCTTCGGGAGAAAACATCTTAAAATTTCGATTATTGCAATCAAAATAAAAATTAATTTTAATTCTTCAATTTATTCGTGAACTTATTCCCCGATCACAATTTTTTAACTATGGAATATAATTTGGAATGCTGTTTAATTTATTCTTTTTTCAAATTATTTTCAGCCAGGATTCATATTTTACATCTAATAAAACGATTATACAAATCAATGAAATATAATTATTATAAAATACTTTATTTATTAAAATAAATAATGTAAAATAGTAAGAACAATATAATTATAAGATTATTAATTTAGATTTAACATGGATGTCTATAACAAGCACGAATCATTGGCACATGCATGAAAAAAAAAGTTGTCGTAGTTTTTGGCGGGAACATGATTCTTGTCAAGAAAAGTTTTATAATTTATTTCAAGCTGTAACTGAGGTAGACTAGATTCTTGTTTGTAAAATTTTAATAAGTTAATTATGTAAGACTTAATTATTACTTTTGTGTATTTAAAATATACCATACTTTTTAGTGTCTTTACAAGTTTACATATTATTACGTACGTAAATATGTGCAGCTATTAATTCGAAAATAACTTTGATTTTTGTTCTGTATGGATTTTGAATATGGAAATTTAGAAAAGGAAAAACACATTGAAACGGGAAATATACATGTGAATAGTACACGGCCGGAGCGAAGCCTTCAACAATTGTTTTTTTGTAAGGTAAATATTTTGAACATTTTTTTTCAATACTCAAAATAGAATAATTAACCATACAATTAGGTCTATTTTAGTTTCTCAAATTTTAGAGATATAATGTTCACGTACAAGGCACTCGCTTATAACCTGTTTCTTGTTATTATTATAAAGTTATACTTAGCTAACTTTAATTATAATTCCGGTGAGCTGAACAATAAATTAGATATAGATGAGAGTTTGCACGCTTGCCCATTGAAAACTTTCCCCGTGAAACTGTTTAATGCTATGAGCTATCTATGGAACATATGGGCTTATGTTGTTAGCGAGTTTAATAACATTATGATTTATAACAACTTTCAGAGCTCTGCACGATATTAAGGACTAGATTTCGGATTCGATTAAGGAAGACCCGCATAGTTCCCGTTCCCTTGGGATTTCCGGGATAAAAACTATCCTATGTGTTAATCCAAGTTACCCTCTATATGTGTGCGAAATTTCATTGTTATCGGTTCAGTAGTTTTTACGTGAAAGAGTAACAAACATCCATACATCCATACATCCATACTTACAAACTTTCGCTTTTATAGTATATATTAAGATATTAAGATATATTATGGGGATTCGGGATAGCTTGGTATAAAAATTTTAAATATAATGATTTTTATTGTTTTATATACCTACCCAACCGCTAGTTTTAGCATTTCTTTAAATCAAAGGAGAATGCCCATGAAAGTATGGACCACAGTATAGTGTTGCGTCAATGCCAGAGTGGTTTTGGGGGGTTCTTCGATATTCGAAAGATTTTTACCAATACATTTTTTGTGATAAAAACAGGGGTTTTCAAGATATTGAGAAAAATGTGAATTAACCTCAAAACTTATATAAACCCGATTTAGTTAGGTTTATGTGTGATTTAGGTAGTATTTTATTGTCTGAAAGCTATTTTTCGTTTAACATAATATTTAATCTATGCGTAGAGCTTATGCTTTCAGACAAAGTCTATCTGTTCATCAGCTAGTGTAGGTAGGCACCAGAAATCTTCCGGGACGGATTACAAGAAAACTTAAATATATATTTAAAAAATGCCAATAGAGTTTTTATTCGGTTTGCATATTGTTGTTGTTGTTTGAATCATTTTTTCACTACATATTCGAAGAAAGAAACAAATAAGAAATAACTGGTTACCTTCCAAGCTATCTTACAAGCTATGTCATAATAATATTTTCTTATATATATTTATATTATTTTACTTCACTATATATGTTAAAACAACCTACAGTGTATTTAAAACAATACCTTACAGAGTGATTTTATGTTAATTGATTTTTTGTAATTCAATGAAAATAATATTAGCTATTTACCATAGTAAATGTCATAATAGTTACCGCTTGGTTACCGTGGTAACCAGTAATGGATACTAAATCTATGGTAACGGATCTAAACAATTACATGTCTTATTAGATTTTACAAAACATTCCCTGGTCAAAATATATTTTCCGATAGTAAGAAGGCCTCTAAATTGCCGAGATTTTTTTTAATAGTATTTTTATCTTGATGCATGAGAAAAAACCTGTAGAAAAAATGTAAACGGTAATGGACACTAAATATATAATAACGGATCTAAACAATTACATGTCTTATTAGATTTTACAAAACATTCCCTGTTCAAAATATATTTTCCGATGGTAAGAAGGCCTCTAAATTGCCGAGATTTTTTTTAATATATTGTTGTCTTGATGCATGAGAAAAACCAGTACCAAAAATGGGCATTCTCCTTTTATGCTTATGTATTATGAAATACAGGCTCTTATTTATTACTAGTTGTACCCCACGGTTTTACCCGTATTCCTCTGGTCCTATTTCTCTAAGCGTTATGATATATTATAGCTTTCCTTTATTAATGGACTATCTAACATCGACATAATTTTTCAAATCGTCCCGCGGTTCCTGAGATTAGCTCGTTCAATCAAAGAATCAAACAAACTCATAACATAACATTAGTACCTTTAGTTTATATTTATACGATAAAATTTGATAGCAGTTATAGACTTATAGTTTCGTAATAATATTAAAAAGGCGTATCTACACATAGCGAGCGAGTGTGGCGCGAAGTTCCGCGAAGCATTTGTATGCAGTAGAACTGCCCTGTTTTATCTAATCCCTCATTATGTGCTATTTTTTAATACATCCAATATAAGTAAGTAATTATTAATCAATTAGACTTATGAGAGACTAGCTTTCGCCCGCGACTCCGTCCGCGCGGATGTCGGTCTTCGCGTGGATGGTTTATTTCTCCATTTTGAGTAACTCTGACATCTTATAAATATCTATTGGACCCAAATACGGCTAGGCCTATAATAATACGCAACGTGTGTTCGCGGTTCTACAGAACAACGTCTATGGATAAAACTGAAAAATTAAGTTTAATTTTTTTCTACGTATTTTTCCAGGATAAAAAGTATCCTATTTTACGCCCAGGATAATAAGGTATAATTATACCAAGTTTCATCGAAATCCAACCGTTAGTTTTCATGTGATGCCTTCACATACAGACAGACAGACAGACAGTCAGACAAAAATTTTATTAATCACATATTTGGGTTTGGTATCGATCCAGTAACAGCCCCTGGTATTTATTTTTTCAATATTTTCAATGTACAGAATTGACCCTTCTACAGATTTATTATATGTATAGATTAAACTACGTCAGTACTCTGATTAGATACAGATTAAGAGATGTCTCTAGTCGTGAAACTTTTAATCCATGTTCTAGTTTGTTAACGCAAAATCCTCTTTGCCGATAATGCTATATTTTTCCCATTTATTTGTTTTATTGATTTTTTCGGATGATAGTTGGTATGTTATTAAATAATATTCACTGTTCTTTATAGGAGCTTAAATTTTTGTTGATTAAGTTTTTCGTTGTTGATTATTATATTATTATGTGTGTTATTTTTTACACATAAGAATTTTATATATCGTTTCGATTTTATGAAAATGTTTTGCACCAAAGTATAAAACAAGAAAGGTTAATTAATGTGTAGATAATTAAATAATTTCGACATTCATTTGTACAAATTATCTCAAGCTGTACTATCTTTGTAAATTCCGATTGTTTAACCACAGACCGCTAAATTGTTTAATTAATTATTCAAAATTTATGTTAGCCGTTTGTTAAGAAGATTATCCAAATACTAAGTACATGCTACATGAAAGCAGGTTGCAACCCATTTAATATTTTATGAAATATGCGCTCATATTATACGGGCATTACATACAGGTTCATTTGCATATTTTTAATAAAGGTTCTTTATAGCATTAAAACATTACATATTTAGTCACTTTGATGTATGTGTGTTCATAACAGCGCGGGAATTAAAAGCGCTTAGCTAAGTACTGTAAATAAATAAAATGGAAATGTTTGTAATAACAAAATATAAACAAATGTGAATGACCTGATCTGAATAAATAAAATAGTGAAATAAGTTTTATATGAAAGAATAATGTACTCTAAAAACACACTACAATCTTTTAGTATTGCGTGTATACCTAATTTATTATTATTCTCCTGTTTATTATATAAATTAAAATCAATATACCTAGTATTTTCTGTTGATTTACATTTATCATTTAAATACACTTGCAATAAATCAACTCATCTTTGCAATTTGCACGATATATTTCTATGAACAAACTATTTTATTATTAACTATTTCATCTCTAACAATATGAGAAAAATACCATTTTAAACAAAATTCTACAATTATTCATTCAATTTCAGAAACAGTATTTTCGATCTATCTGAAATTAAAATCGGGGCCTTTACAGTTTATTCTATTCGATACATTTCAAAAATGAAAATGTTCAAATATGGACATATTTTATATATTTCAAATGTAGCGGATATCGTAGACAATACCAGTATAGACAATAGAATATATTTTAAAGGATTTTGAATTTATAATATTTTTCTTTATATATTCTGTTATATTTACGTATATACCCAGAAACTAAACGATAATAATTATCCAATACATAATGAAAAAGCTCAATAAAATCTCTCTACACCGGCATAATTTATTTTACACTTTTCTGGAAGATTTCGGTGTACCTACGTGTAATGTATTCTTTCTTAAGTATTCATAGATTTATATAATGAGAATTCTTCTTTGTACATCACTATCAAGAAGAAAAAGAAAAAAATATAAGTTGTTTACAAATTATACATATTTATATTCAAATCATATATAATGCATACTAGCGAAGGTTTAATATCAAGTGTTTACAGTTTGTATACAGCTTTAGAAGTTTCCATGATAAATCTTATGTTTGTTATAGGAATATTTTTATTGCTAGCTTTGAGCGCGCAGCTTTGCATTTGACGTTATCGCGCGACAGCCGTTCTGTAAAACTGTATGGTTTTTGTTAAAAAGGGCAGCCCCACTTCTTTAACAAATGAAATTATATTTTTAACAAAATACTAAGAACCACCTTGAAATTAGAAGTAAACCAAAAATAACATGGCAGGAACTAACTTTAAAAAAAAATATCGAAATCGGTTCACCCAGTCAAAAGTTCTGAATTAAAGACGGATAGAATTTTGAATTAAATATTTTATCAGTAGAACGGATATTAGTAATTTAATTGATTTTCGTTGAAACGTAAAAAGAGCTCTTGATTGCTTCATACAAACATTTATTCGATGCAGTTTTAATACGCTTTCCATATTAAGTTTATCTCTTCGAATGAGATGATTAAAATGAACTCGAGAGCAATATAAATTTCATATTCAGCGCATTACATAACTCAAAGGAATAATTAATTTACAGATTAACGCTATAATCTTTATATTTGCCTTTTAACAAAGTATATTATATAGAATAAAACACGTATTAAATTTTAAAACTATAAATACCTATATAGAATAATTTTAATAGTATTAAAATTGAATGAGTTAAACTAAATAATGTAACAAAAAAAGCGCCATTGTCCAACAAAGTAAAACAAAAACCTTCTGTCTTTTATGCTAAGGGTTTGGTGTAAAATCTGAAATTGATTTATAAGTTTTCTGACGTTATACAGGGTGTCTCACTATTGGTATACTAAGTGCGAAGGGACTTGTAGTTTTGCATACACTGATCACGTAAAAATTACTTAATCAACAAAATTACGTCAAAAACTTTTTGCTAAATATTTCCTGAAAATCCATGTTTTCTTCTCTAGCTTCGCGCGGCCGGCATATACCGCTTCGCTAATATGAGCATCGTGCTAGTGGCAAATTTGGGCGGGTTGATTGTTATGGGTGTACACATAGAGTTTTAAAAATTCATCTATTTGAAAAAAAAAGCCAATAATGCCAAACCAGCCAAGCCAGCAACAACTGTATGTACATTACTTATAATCTGTTCAATCAGTCTTTCTCTAACTATATTCAATTTGTTTTTTTTTCTGATTAATTAATAGTGTCTGAGCCTTTTCAGTACTATTATAGCTTCATCGCCTACGAGGCAATTATAATAATAAAGCTAAAAACAACTCAGTCTTTAAGAGCACATCCCAACACTTTCCCAGTGAAAAGAATTAAAATATCTTAGTGATATTTTATGATATTTAATATAATATGAGATAGTCTTGTATCTCCACTAAAAAGTTAATATGGAGAAATTTTGACGTTTGTAAAATATCTTGCTTGTTTAAATTATTGTGAATTATTTGATTATAAAAGCAATATTGTCAAGTTTACAAATAAACCTATTCATATTCAAGGAACAAGCAGATAATTCATAAAATAAAAACGGCCAAGTTCGAATCGGACTCGCACACCGTGGGTTCCGTACAAACTATGTTGTAACTTATAATTTATGTTTCTAATATGTATAAGACGTTGCTGCCTATAAAATTTCAAAGTTATATGTTCACGGGATTTGCAGGTTTTTATTCCTTGTCGAATGTCGAAAATTTACATCAAAAATCGTGGAAGATTGCGTTGATTAAGAAGTTTGAATTTTTCACAGCTTCAAGGGCACCTGAAGGGCACCTGAGTATTTGAAATACATTTCATCTTGATAAGAAGCATTATTTGAACGCATTCTTGAGAAGAATGGTCTTAATGGACACACAAATGGACAACAAAGTGATCCTATACGGTTTACGTTTTTTCCTTTTGTGGTTCGGAACCCTATAAAAACCACATCACAAACTAACAAGGTTAAATAAATGTTTGCAAAATCACAATCTACTGTTTCTGTGTTGTTATAGTGTTTTATTTCTTCCTATTGCTTCGCGGAGAGGCTAAGAGGATGCAACTTAGCGACATTGTTGAGATAATATAAGCCGAGCTGCAGAATTAGCCCGGAATTCATTAAAAGCAAGGAATGTAATACAGAGGGTCTTTGTTACATACCGAGTTCAAATTAAATAAAATACGTATATAGAAACTACTTTTTCAAATAGCTCTCCGTAAAAAGGGCAATTAGGAAACTATCTTGCTAATAAAATTAGCCTTTGACACCCACTTCATACCATGGTTTTTCACATGAACTCCGTCCATTTATACACAACAAACATATTTAAAAATATAATTTTATGTTATTTATATATTCAGCGTAAAAATGCTCACCAAAAACGACTTGTCGTAAAAAATGTTTATTTCATTTCAGTAATAAAATCGTAATGCCGAAAACATGCAGAGGAGAAAGCAAAAATCCAAATTAAAATGATCTGGATGAATTTATTGCAGAATTTACAAAACGGAAAATTACTCGAGCGTAAGGATAACTCGATTTTTTATTATCTATATTATCAGTTGTATACACATTCACTGACCTGTGCTTAATTGATTGTGTACTAAGTTTTATTAAGCTATTAGATATCTTCTATCGCGGGCCTTGAGCGCGGGGACCGAATCGAGAAATTCCGTAACGAAAAAACCTCACGCTCCCCATTCCGACGGGCTCGGAGGTGTGGCTTGAAGGCATAGCATGCAATAGCTTTACCACGGCAGTCCCCGAGTGCCAAACCTCCTTTTTATTCATATCTACCGAGTTTGAGTTTCAAGAGCACGTGTAGAAAAGTAGAATAGAATAGAATAGAATAGAATTCATTTATTCGTGGTAAAACAAGATATACATACAAAAAAAAAAATAAAATAAAAAAATACAGATAAAAAATAAAAGAATCACCACGAAAAGGGTATGGACTCAGCATATGGAGAAAACAATGACCAAAAGGCCACTGCTTTCACCGCTGTTTTTCAGCCATAACCTGTTGTGGCCACAAATGTCATACGACAAAAAAAAACATGTAAAAAATTAATAAATACACGGTACCATAACAAACATAGCGGTTCCCCTAAAACAAACATATTATATTTTCAGGAAAACAGGAAAAACAGGTTATTTGTATCAATAAAATATTTAGTACAAAATAAAAAAAGTACTTGATAAATCATGAATCTTTCATAATATATATCTGTAATCATTTATTGGAGACGTGTAAAATTATTGTCTGTGAATTCATTCTCTTTTTTCGCTGAATTTTTTTATGACTTGATAAACCTAGACGTGAATATTGAAGCTTTTTAAATTCAAGTAGCGTGTAGGAGTGTTTGACAGACTTTTAAAATTCTCCTTCGTTTTTCTTCAACAAGAAAAATAATCTAATGATAAATGTCTCTATTATATTATACACACCTAATAAAAACTACTACAATATTACCTTCTACCTGTACTTTTAACTATTCTGTGCTTAGAAGCATCTAAACCTAAATATAAACCTACATGCATAACTTTAAAACCTACATGATTAGTCAATCACTTAGTTTATTATCTATTACTACTATTATTAGTAAACTAGCGGTCCGCCCCGGCTTCGCCCGTGGTACATGTTTACGTTTTCTCTACATCAGATCCATCCTCGTACTTCAAGAAATATAATAAAAAAAGAATTATCGAAATCGGTTCAGCCGTTCTCGAGTTATGCGCTTTCCAACACATTTTGCGATTCATTTTTATATATTAGTAAATTAAGCTGTATGTAGGTAATAGGTAATTGTAATAGTAACACTAGAATAAGATTTTACTTATACTATATGGGCTATGTGGCCTGAAATAAATGAATTTTATTTATTTGTCATTACTATACAAAAAGCTATTATCCAGCATGATTTATTTACCCAAATAGTGTCAACAAGCGTGTGTTTTACACAAATATATATCAATTAAATAGTTTCGTCGTTTCAAAACGATCTTATTTGCAGAAGCGGCATTAAATTTTCACAAGTTGACAGAATTGATAGCATCCAGAGAATACAAAATAGCCATATTACTGAAGGCTACGTTATTTATTTATATGCTAATTTAGACATTATAGTTCAGGATACATCGCCCATTTTGGCAAGTGACTACTATCAAGCTAATTTTCCGTTTGTAGCTGTATTTTGATGAGACGCCCAATAATTTCATGTACGAAAGTCTCGATTGTGGTAGCTAACAGAGATAATAAGGATAAAAATTTTTGATTTGATGGTTCTCAAATTTTTATTACTAACTGAATTTTTTTTTGTTCAATCTCAAGATAATTACCTAAATTATTAGAAAAAATATTTGTCCTACAAAATCTATGGTTGGTTCAAAGAGTCCCCCTTTCCAAAGTGTATCGATAACGAGGTCATCATAAATGATTACTAACAAGCTGATTTTTTTGTTTTCACTTAGTTAATGTTTATATAATTCAACAGACATATTGTCCTACAAATTGCGTAATAAATATTTGAGAACCATCAAATCAAAAAATTTTATCCTTGTTATCTCTGTTAGCTACCACAATCGAGAGTTTTGTACACGAAATTATTCGGTGTCTCATCAAAATAAAGCTACAAACGGAAAATCAGCTTGATAGCTGTAGTCACTTGCAAAAATGGGCGATGTATCCTGAACTATTAGATAAATAAATTCAGTGTGTTTGACAAATGATAACAATGTATTCAGTTATGGGAAATGTTAAATCAATATTAATTTAACGTTTTATATTTCGAATAGAAGTTTTTAGAAATACCTATCTAGGTATAAGTTATTTAGCACAATTCACATAAAAAATAGTTATACATAGTTATAGTTATTATTCAACAAATGACAAAGAAATATGTACATATTTTTATTTATTTTTACGTTGCTTTGTAGGTATTTTTATCAATTGAATCTATCATGAATTTCTCTACTAATTGATCAAATACCTACCGGTTATGAAATCACGAAATACAAACAGATTTATTGAATTAACAGAAGCTGAAAAACAGTGCTAATGTAAATTTTACGGCTCGGAATTTAGCTCCAAACTTTGTTTATTGCTTGCGTCTGTGCCAACACGAAACTTCTTGAGAACCGTTTATACACCAAATAAATTATCGACAAAACGATCCATTTACCAGTACAATTATAATGTTTAGCCGACTTGTTAGGGACTTAACACACATTATATATTTTACATAATGAGAGGAACACATATTAATATTTTGCTTTTTTATGTTTTATCATAAAACAGTGATTTACCGTTTTTGTATCTTCATAATACGTTATAAATAAATGTACTCAATCTATAAGAAAACATATTTTTTGTCAATTACCTAGTATATTATAGTATTTGAGTCATTTATTGAAATAAAAAATTAATTTGTCCATTATGATTCGTACAAATAAAATAAAGAAAACATTGTATTGAATTTTTCAAGAAAATAGTTTATAACTTGAAATAATCATCTCAACTCTCACTCATCTGGTATAGACGTAATTCGCCAGAATAATAGCCATCAGAAATTGTTTTCAAGAACTGCGTTACAACTACAAGAAATAATTTCCTAACTATACAGCTTTAGCCCCCGGGGCTATCAAATGAAATTGAGCTTGAAATTATGTTAAAAAATAAGCTTCTACAAAGATCTCAATCTAAAACTCAATCGCGTATTTGGAGGCTCAATCTTATCAAATGATTGCTAATCCAATATTTGTTGGATTTTTCGAGAAATTATTTCAGTATTCGTTAAAAGCTTTTTTTCGCCCTAATAAACAAGCACAGAGAGACCAGTAATGGGTAGTGTCAAAAGAATTTAAGATGCTCTATGAATTATTTATTATTCCTTTAAAAGGCGGGAAAATTAATAAATAAATTATAAGGTTAAATTAGAACTGATCAATAACTGTGACCAAACGATATAGTTTAATTGCATTCTAATCGATTTATATTAGTTTCAAAGCATAATATGAAAATAGCATATAGGTAATTATGCCCGCTACGTACGCTACGTACGCTACGTACGCTACGTACGCTACGTACGCTACGCTATTGCCATATTTATAATCGTCATATATTTTACTATTAAAAATGGAATAATCTTTCTTATTAGGTTAATTCTCATTTAAAAGCCTATATTCAAGCGATTGAGAAGCCAATTTAATTGTGTGGTGTGTGTTGTTATGTCAACGATAGTTGGCGTGATTAACATAAATATTAAGAAATTCAAGTCAAACGTAAAATTAAATGAATATCTAAACTGAAATTACACCCACGGGTTTTCTAGTCCACAAGACTATTTGGCCTTTAGGTTAAGAAAGTAATAAACCACTTCGATTACATTTTCATGACATGTCTGAGACAACTTTGAATCACTTTCTTCTGAAGTCAAAAATGAATGTCAGAAATGAAACTTCTTTGGCAAAATTCAAGAATAGCAAAGTCCTCGCCTTACTCCATGACGTGACGGTATTGCCATGATGCGACCTTGGAATATTATTCTCAATGCGCTTAAAGAAGTTTCACTTCTGAAGTTGATTTAAAATTTACCACACCTACAGTAGGTACTAAATATACCTATTCCAATTAAAAAGATCCTTGAATCTCAACTCGTAAACAATATTTTTCTTTAAGATAGCAAACCCTTAACAAAGCCTCCAAAATCCGCTTCGACTGTTTTTCTTTTAAGCTTGGTTTTATCACCATTTCTTAGCTGATAAAGGAAACAATTAAAATTGGGGTGGAAAATTTATAAAAAAATCTTCAGTTTAATAAAGTCGCTGGTCTTTTGTTATACAAAATTATTTTTACAGTATACATTTATAAAGCCTTATTAGATTTTAGTTAAGCCTCGTGTACATAAATATCTGCAATTAAACAAAGGTGCAAATTAAACAATGGGAATTTATTAATAACAAATCTATATTATACAGTCGTGCAAAAACTTATAGCCAATAACGAACTTAAACAGATCACGTATTTATATTAAAAGTTTTTTTCTTTAACGCTGTTCAGTAAGCCCTGTAATGAATAAGTTAAGCGACTTTTGTTTTATTATACATAAAAACTTTTTTTATTATTTGTAAGGCGCGAGGTCCTCTTTCTTGAATTAATAGACTGAACAAAATAAATGACTTATTGTTGGAATAACAATCTTGAAAACATTATGTACTTTATTATTAAAAGGACAATCGACCAATACTATAAAAAATCAAATAAGTATGAATGCAAATATTTAAACAGAGGGACTAATAAGGTGCTTTGTGTTTTATACATTTATATTTATTGAAAGGTTTAATAAATATAAACCCAATGATCCCGTGTAGTAGGTAAGTGTATCATAATATAATAATGCCTATCTATAGCTTCTTCCCACAAAGTATTTACGGAGCGCTACATTATATTTTAATTTACCCACAAATAAACACAAGGCACTCTAAAAATAAATCTTATAACATGCACAAAGAATTACCAATTCATCATAAATGAATTTAAAAATAAAATGACATAATGCATTCGGAAGCTCTACGCAATATTGAACTAATTTTAAAATAATGTGAAGTTAGACAAACCGGATGAATCTCCGCGTTAAGAAATTTCCGTCTACTATTAAAACTATCAGTCTATATTTCAGTATACACAAAATGTTTTAATACTCAATCAAAGTTGGCAAACGTTGCTCTTGTACCTGAGAGCTTTCAGATTTCAGTTAAAGCCGATTTGCCGTCGCGAGCGGACGTATGTTCTCTACCACTAACTTTGATACGATCGTAACATCTACGTAAATATTTATATAAGTTAATAAAATGTGCTAATTCAAACATTTAGCTAGCAGTGTGGAATTATACAAAATGTTTTACGTTTTAGTGACTGTTCTTTTTATAGCAAGTAAGTTTTTATAGAGATGATTTGCATGCATAGCGAAGTAAAATTTTTACTACAATGTGTATCGTGCAAATGAGGCAATTCAAAGACAATTGTTACTTTAATGTGTCTGTTTAACTTGCTGATACATATTTTGTATCATGTTTTATGAGAACATTTTTGAGTCAAAAATACCTCGTATTGTATTTTTAAAACTGCGATTTAATAGCTTTTCTGGGAATAAGTAGGTAGCAATTGACGGACAAGCGTTTAGAGCGCACAATCGACTACCTAATACTAATTTGTTGGTTAAAATATGAATTTGCTAATGCTTTGTTACCAATATTATGAATATAAAACATTTCGTGATGCGTTGTTGCCTGCGCTCGTTAGGAATACAAAAATTAATTTCAGGTTCAATGCTATTTGAATTTTTATTACCACTTAGCATTTTACTATTACCTACACCTATTATAGATGAAATATAGGTAGATTTCTTTTTTTAAAACCCAAGTAAAAGTTTCTAAGTTTTACTTTAACAATTTTAATATAAACCATTTCGGTATCAATTATTTAAGTTTAACTGTTACTATTAACACAATTTAGTGCAAGTGTGCTGTTATTTACTTACAAATTAAATATTTTAAGTACCTATAAAGTCACTCACTGTTCCTTAAATCAATCCTTACTTTAAACGTAGTATATTATTATTAGTCTGTGCTTTATATACCTATTGCACATACAAAAACAACTTTATATTATAAATGACATTAATAACAATGGAGTTTTTTGCCGGTTCTTCTCCATAGATACTGCTTACCGAATCGGCGGTAAATGTTAAAAATATGTGATGACGATTCAAAAGAAGTTTCTAGAAGAACCCTAATTGAATAAATAAATGTTTGAGTTTGAATATTAATCCACGAAAAACAAAGAAATTGGGCTATCGTGTATTCGTCTTAGTTACTCTTGAAACTCCAGATGAATGAGCTTTACTTCTATTGTTGATTCGGAGAGCATACAATTTTTGACCACTTTTATGCACAAAGTAATCAAAATGTTACGGTAGAAATATTTCAATGAAATGAATAGGTAAAACAAAAATAATGAGTAAGGGTCGTGGCTGCTTGATGATTTTTTAATTGTACTAACGACTCAGGTAATTTAGCTAATGTAGGTTTTCTTTATGACAATCTGTGCTGAAATTGTATCATTTACATATGCAATTGCCAATTTAGATGATTACCATAACATTATATTAGCTTCACGAAATATCAGCTTTATGAATACATAAAATTATCAGAACATAATGAAAACATAATTAAAATCGCTTCACCATCTATTGTGTCGGACGATGAAAATTTTAAAGACAAACAGATTAGGCGCTATGTATTATGTTGGTATTTCTAATAATATGTAATCGATACATATTATTAGAAATACCAACATTTGTTTCAATTATGATTTACTACAACATAGACAAAATATAATATCCCTTTGTATTTAATGCTTCAATATGTTTCACAAAGTAAACATTAGTTTAGGTGCTCTTCAAAGAAAAAAGCCCTAAAATATATAGTACAAAGCAAATACACTTAAATACATACTACATAATATTATATACATGTTTATGACGATGATATCACTACGTATTTGCCATCTATTACAACCTTGGAATAGGAGAGTTCTCACCAAATATGTATACTACTCGCTTATCCCGGTTTTACCCGGAATCTATACATATAATAAAATCGTAGGAAAGTCAAAACTGTACATTGAATATTTTTTTAAAAGAATACTTGGGCCGTGATCTATAATCGATACAGAAGCCAAAAACATAGTTTTTAGAATTTTTGTCTGTTTGTCTGTTTGTCTGTTTGTCTGTTTGTCTGTTTGTCTGTTTGTCTGTATGTTTGTCTGGGCTAATCTCGAAAAGTACTGCATAGATTGACTTCAAATTTTGCATGAATATTACTAACAGGTCGGGTGAGGCTATAGGCTACATATTATCAAGCTATCACCTACGGGGGAGGAGCTGTGAACCTTTATTTTTCTTACATATTCCGTGTACTACGACAGCGTACAATCTAAAGACTCATGTTTAAATGTTGTTTTTGGGTAAGCCATGCTATTATCTACCTTTACACTATAAAAACTACGTCATTTATGTAATTTTGGCAGAGAAACAGTTAAATGAATCTTAGCAGTATAAAGACAAATTTGAAACAGCGCCATCTATAGCCAGTGTTATAAAAATCAAACACACATTAACTATTGTAAATTAATAATTAAATGACGCATAATATATAAATGTTGTTTGACAATATCTAGATTGAAACTATAAAAATTATGCCATTTAAGTAACTTGGGAAGAGAAACATAGTTTAAAGAATGTAAGTTGTATAATGTTAATTTTGTAACAGCGCCATCTATGAGATTTCGTAAAAATCAAATCAATTTACATGTTAACACTACTGAATACACTGTTGAAAATTAATAATTTAAATATAATCATGTTATTTATTTAACTCTTTAACCCATATCTTCCCTTCCCTATAAGGTATATTTCGTGTAAATAATAAATATACTACATTTTTTTAAAGTGAGGGTAGATGTTTATTATTTTAAGTAAAACTAGACACCATTATCTACAGTAATTAATCTAATATTGATTGTGTTCATTAGTTACAATTTTAAAAATCTTCGTGTTTTATAAATTTACTAGCTTACCGCCCGCGGCTTCGCCCGCTTTGTCTAAAACCTAATAAATTATATACTAAAACCTTGCTCTTGAATTAGTCTATCTATTTAAAAAACCGCATCAAAATCCGTTGCGTAGTTTTAAAGATTTAAGCATACAAAGGGACATAGGGACAGAGAAATCGAATCGAATGGACTATTGAATGCCATAAAACCAAAAATATCAAATGCAATCTTAGTGTTTTGTGAATTTTCACCGTCATGCGTTCCCACTAAAGGTAAGTTGTTACATACAGGTATTTATTTTTTTATAATGATAGCAATTCATGTGTTTTGTTGGTATTATATTATTACACTTTTTGAATGAAATAATAAAATGATGAATTGATGAATTCTTTTATATATGACTTTTACAAGATTTTGAGGTGCATTGGGAACAGTAGTTTTTGATAAAATTTTATTTGTAAGTAGCTTTTTTTATAGATTTACAGTTAACTTTTGATTTTTTTATTTACAGATTCGATGCACATAAAATTATATCGCCTTTGGAAGACGATTTCTGCTGACAATTTTACAACACCACTTGAAAATCGATGATTTGATGATAAAGATAGTGGCAGCGAGGATTAAGTGGAAATTAGTAATCATCCGCTTCGTTAATTTTTGACTGAGGTTAATGTCCAACGTCCAATGGTTCAATCATTGATCAATATCAATAATAGTGTTAATCATAATGGTTCAATCATTGGAAGTATCTCGGGAAATTTTGGAGGATATTTTTCAGGAAGGAGAGGAGGGGCAGCCAGCCACATATCAAACTACTACGTTTTAGTACCGAAAAAATGTTATTGCCAAATGAAACGTAAATTTTGCACTCACAACTGTACAAGTAATGTTTTTATTTTGACTTTGCGGTTATCTGATTATAATATTTATCGTTATGGCTATCGAGGTACCGACCGTACTGGGATCAGAGTACATGATATACAGTTCATCATCCAGGATTGCTAAGAGCATTTTCACACTGAAAAAGATGTTTTCTTTGAATCGTAGTTGCTTCATTTATTTATTTTTAATCATTTTACATAACTAATATGTTTTATATTTTATAAATATATCATTTTCATTATTTATAAATAAAATGGATCCAACATAACTTTGTTGTGTATCATTTCTCTATTAATAACCCATAGGCATATTTTCCGAGCGCCCCATTTAGGTAAGTTGCGGTCCTGAAATTATAAAAAATTTATGTATACTTTTGCCAAATATGTATAAGCTCATTGCTCAAGCTCATTTTTACATAAAAATAACAAAAACTAAACTACTAAATAAAATAAATTATGTAAAGATTTTATAAGAAAACACAGTATATTTATTAGGAGACGGTGATCTCTTCCAGGCAAAAGATATTCATCAGCTCAATAAAATGGAATAGTATGTTGTTAGTTATTCTTTAGATTCACAATTGTAATGAGCATTTCCGCATGCAAGTTATTTCAAGTAGTATCGTAGTTTAGATATATCATAGTTTTGACACATTAAAGTTCCAACAAAACCCTCAAATTTTTGAGCAGAGTTGAGCAAGATAATTTGAAAAATGTGCCGTGTTAAGTATTATAGAAAAGGTTAGTTCGTTGGTAATTATTATTTCTTCTTCATTTACATGTTGTTAGTAAAAATAAACTTTGACTAACAGTCAAAGTATATTTTAACTAATACTACTTAATACTAACTATTATACTTAAGTTCAGTATTTATCTGTATTATTATTGCTTGGTAATTAATATATTTTCATGTCGTCGTTTGATGTGTTATTAGCTGGATTTATTGAAGTGAAAACTTTTTTAGCGGCGTTGGGTATAAAATCTTAAACTCGCGTCAGGACACGTGACCATCGAAAAAGCGTAAGACGGATGTTAGTTTTTTTAGCCCTTATATTCCATGCGTAAGACAGATACCTACCATTCCAAAATATCAAACATGCTGAACGTTAATAATCAAGTTTTCACTTCTGCCGGCACTCCCGGAGTGCAACCCGTCTTTTTTTTTACACACTCACAGACTTATAATATTTTATGTTAAAATAGTGTTAATCATATTAATATTTTTTCACAATTAAAAATATTTCCTTTTTTCTGATGGTGATGTTATGAGGACCATATTCGGTCCTCATATCATTAAAAATCTGTGCGAAAACTATAAACACTTGTGAGGCCCTCACGGCAGTCACGGATGAATTCTACACATACCCGTGGCCCTGTCGTTGATGCGGCTCGACGGAACACAGTGGGGTTTTGGTCGGTAGGAATCCGACATAACCCACGGCCTCTTCCCCGGAGGCCGTGGGTATCTATGCAAGATTTCCCCACTAAAAAAAAAAGGCCCTCACGGCAGATCGGGGCGGTCTGACGCGAAGTGGGGACAGCGTTGTCACTGTATCGCTTTTGCCACGCTTTTCAACAGACTTATTCGATAGTTCAGTTTTGTGTTAAGACCGCTGTGACAACCAACCCGTGAGACAAACAAACCCGGTTTCCCCTATTATCCCGTTAGACCGAAACCCTCACTGAGAGGGAATTACGTCTCACTACTGATCACGACAGTCATATTTTATCTCGAGAATCTGAAACTTTACTCAATATGAAGACCGTTTGACAAATGATAGGGGATGAACATGAGCATAAGCAATGACTAGAGTAGGGACGCGAATATTACAATTATTTGAGACAAGAACGATTAATATTTGTTTAATGAAAGATTAAGAATTGAAATTATTCAGTCTCTGAAAACGGACGAATAGCGAGAGGCCCGTCTTACTGCAGACGATTTCGTCATAGTCTTGATGACTTAGAGGTAAACAATCTACGAATTCGGTGGTGTGGTCCGACAAATATAAAAGTGGGTTTGCTTATAACCTCACAATTTATTACAGATCATCTTCTGTATAGGCGATATTAACGTAGTATGTTCTTTGCATGCTTTACATGCTTTAAAGTGGAGTAAGGAGACGGCTTTCGTTTGAAGATACACCGGAACCTTTGAAATCACTACTTTTAGAGGAACATACTGTGCAATCTAAACTGTTATTAGACAATATTCGCTCTTATAGTAGTGCGTTTCAAATGATCCTTTGGTGCTCAATAATTATCAGAAGGTCCTTTCATGCTTACTTTTAAGATACAAGGTCAAGTTTACCATTTGATAGGATCCCTTTTGCCTGAAGGCCAACCTAAGTTTGTTTAAATATATTTTGTATTCGACTACAACGAATAGTGGAATACAAGAAATCAATATTTCTCAAATTTAAAACTGAACTCATTTCACAATTATTTTAGAACAGGTTAATTCGTATGTATGCAGTTTTAAATCGACATTAGAAGCTTTTCCTCAAGATGGTGATATCGGCACTCAGGAACTCCCTGGACGTGTTATAACGCCCAGGCCACAGTATTACAATTTTTCCTACAGTAGAGCAACGAATGTATTTTCGCATAGCAACGGAGGGGAACTCGCGGGGGGTCAAGTGACGCGGGCCACGTACCACAAATATGCTTAGTTTGTGGTACCGAGCGCGAAAGAAAGTCATCGTGTTTTTAGTAAAGTTACTATGTATACTGACGTAATTTAATACTTAGGTACATATTCTATAATGGTGCGCTCAAACTGTTAATCTACATTTAATTTAGATTATTATTTGAAATACTAAGTAATGTAGAATTTAAATCACATTCATTCATGTTGTCTTTAGATTTTAAGATTTTCTTATCAGTGTTCAATTTTAATGTAGTTAAATTTTATAAGAGACAATAATTAAGAACATTCAAAAATAAAGTGTCACGTATTTTTTTTTAAACGACGAATGACGAAAAACGACGTAATCGCGGACGAAGTCGCGGGCAACAGCTAGTGATATAATAAACCTCTGTTCGTGGGTAAGGATATAGCCTTAGATTATTAAGGATTGGTCTCAGGACTGGTCGGAGACCAATCCATAATCTAAGGATATAACTTTCTAATTATAAAAGATATTTCAAATTAGTTTAGAAGCACCATTAAAATTACCCAGTAACTTTTTCTCTTTATAATTTAACTAGCTTACCGCCCGCGGCTTGCCCGCTTTGTATCAAACCCAATAAATTATACACTAAAACCCACCTATTAAATCACTCTATCTATTAAAAAAAACCGCATCAAAATCCGTTGCGTAGTTTTAAAGATTACTTAGGGACAGAAAAAGCGACTTTGTTTTATACTATGTACCTAGTGATAGTATTAGTATTGTTAGTTTCTATAAGCACATCTTTTCTGATGCTTTAAAGAACACTACAACCTTTTGAATGCTAATATTTCCTAACCATGAACTAGAAAGATACCGTCAGCGTTCCGTCCCCACATAAAAAGTGTATAAATTAATTCATAAAGAAAACTGCGAATAATAAATCGTCAGCAAAATCAATTTATTGCTTTCGGCAAGGCGTTAAAATGTAAGATTCCAAGCTCAGCATTCAATTCTTTGTGAGATACGTGTTTTCGCACGATTTACTTGTCTTCATTGAAAATGTTATGTTGAGAAAGTTTAAATTTCAATATTTTATACGAGAAGTTATATTTTTAGTTCGTTATAATATTATTTGTGATTTGTGAACATTTTAATAGATATGTTATTTGTCAAGTACCTAAATTTATATTTGAGTGCGTTTTAATCAGTTTTAATCAATACGTTATAATATCATATATAGTAGGTATTTCTTGTAAACGTTTAAATCAAATATTGTTTTTGAGTTATTATTTTCTCTTAATATTACGTCTT